>NC_047659.1:1647770-1784745 GCF_011762505.2 Arvicanthis niloticus
TGAAATCATTTATAAGAAAAAAAGCACTTTAGTACATGGAGGTGAGTAGGAGGCTGCTGTGTCAAATCCATGGGCCTGAGATTCAACAAGGCTGGCTAAGGGTCTGTGTCCACCTCTCTGCTCTTGGTGGATAGTGACTGCCTGCTGGAAGGTCAGGTGGCTCATTGCGTCTTCTCAGCATCCTAGTTTGTTTTCCTCATTACCTCCTACCATTTTTTTCCAACTTTGCCTAAGCTTGACTCAGTTATCTTTGGCCTTGGAGTTTGTCCTGGGTATAACTCTGTGAAACACTGAGTTGCTTGGTGTTGCATCTGCATCAAGCAGAAGGCCCATACCTATGATGAGGTGGTAGAACAGGGCTGCCTCAGACAGCCCCTTAGGCTCCTGGTAGTCTAAAGCACTCACCCTGTGTTCTGTCTGTAGCACTCTGTAAAGGCTGTCATTCAAAAGTGATTTGCTTTGAGTTAAAATCATCCTCAAGGAGGGCTGGAAGAAAAGAGGAACTTCAGACATGGCTGATGATATAAAATGGGGCATCCCTGTGAGAAGCCATGTCCAACTCTTCAGAAACTGTACAGTTTCTGTACTCCCCATTTACCCAGTGACTTCAGAACAAGAAGTAGGTGTCCACAGAGAAATTGGGGAAAATCATGGTTGTAGTGATACTCCACAGAGCTGTTCTGAAGTAGAAACTATCCAGATGTTCTTCAGTCAAGGAGTGAACAAGTATACTGTAGTCTAGCCCTTCCATGAACTATTGCCTAGGGTGATCATACATACCACCTTTTGGTCTTGAAGTAGTCAGACTTATTTTCCACAAAATATCCCTGACAGAATCTCCTTAAGTGAAAAAAGGTCTCACTTTGCATCCTGGTTACAGAGATTTCCTAGTTGTCTGGGCTCATAGCTTTGGTTACAAAGCCACACAGGCTGTGGAAAATGGAGGGCCTATTGGAAGATGCTGCTAACTTTAGAGTCCCTGAGAAACAGGGAGCCAGAGGCAGGAACTAGCTTGTCCACCCTGATCCCATGTGCCTTTGCTGGGAACCAAGCTGACTGTGCACAGCCTTGGGAACTTCCTAAGCAGGCTTGCATACCAGGCCAAAACTCCATATTTCCATCCTTTGTTTATTAGGGAAAAGCATTTATTTTATTGAGCTGTCTATAGGCTATGACTACCATGTTCATGTCCCATTCAAGGGTTTTTATTTCTTTTTTCTTTTTTTTTTAAATTTACTCAGATTAAGTTTGTGAGTACACTGTCTCTCTCATCAGACACACCAGAAGAGGGCATCTGATTTTACTAAGATGGTTTGTAGGCTACCTTGCGGTTTTGGGGAATTGACCTGAGGACTTCCAAAAGACAAATCAGTGCTCCTAATCGCTGAGATCTCTCTACAGGATTTTTCAATTCAAGTGTTTATTTCTTATGGCTTTATAGTGTCCTGGATGATCTCTTATATTAACGTGAACAGGTAAAGTCAAAATGTTTCTGCAACTGTATGTATGAACAGGTGCTTGTGTGTTCAGAAATGTGTGTGTCTGCCTATGGTTGTGATTATGTGTGTGTGTGTGTATGTGTATGTATGTGTTAGTGTGTGTGTGTGTCCATTGCTGTGTTCAAACAATGCAGGATCATTTTGCTGTCTCTGAGATATGAGGTACTAGGATGGGATAGCAGGAGCCAAGAAGATTTCCTATACCTGTATAAACTGTATTTTTGGGTCTCAGGCCTTCCACATGATTCTCTGCCTCAGTCACCTAGGAGCAGCTCAGAATATTGTTCTGATCTAGTTTAAAAGAACTCCTGTCCATGATAATTCTTGTGATCCACAGAGTTTGTGTCTATTGTGTCCTCTTTCTTCCCTTCTGAGCTCTCTGGTATGACCTGAGCCTATTGTCCCTTAAGTCACCCCACAAATAATACCACAGCAACTATAAATATAGCAGGGGTATCCTTTGTCCTTCATGAATATTTGTTTTAACGTTCAAGGCTTTCCCGTGGGAAGATTTGCATGCAGTACAATCTTGCTGATTATAGTATCTCTTCAGTGAGCATGGATTTCCTGTGAGATGGTTTCTCTGGGGAGTCACAGATGCAGGGGTTCACAAGTAGAACCAGGCAGGTTCCTGCACTGCAGATATAATAAGAGCCTTCACTTCAATGGTGGCTAGGTTCCCTAGAAGGTCTCTGTATTGTGTTTGATTCAGACATTGCTACACAGTTATTTTTCAGTATAATATATATGGAACATTGGAGAAATGTGGTGTTTTATTTTAACTCCAGCACAGTGTGTAGTTTACTGTTCACTTTCAAGCCATTTTTTAAATCTGAGAAAAATCCCAGGCCCAGGTGCTCTGTGGCTCTTCTCCTTTGGGGATACAGGGAATCATCTTAGGCTGAAAGGTCATACTGGATTGTCTTGTTCAATAAAGCTGGTGTTTGCTGGATAGCTGACATGGCAGCTCCTCAACAGGCCTTTGTCTCTTCCTCCCCTAGGTCTAAATTACTCCTCCTGAAGCTCAAACAGGCAACCCAGGTCAAGATTTCCCTCAGACACAACTCTTCACAAGAAGTGCAATTGTTGAAGTGATTATTACTGTCGTTGGCAGACTTTGGACAATATTTTTAAGGCCAGTAACAGGCTGTAGGTCTGTGCTTTAAAATCTGCAGCTAAAGAATGGTTCTTAGTTTAATTATAATGTTTTTTTGATTTGGTTAGAATTTTGATTGCTTTGAGTATATGGTTTCTTTGTTTTGTTTTGAAGTTTTGTTTTTTTTTATTTTTGTTATGTTATTAATTTGTTGTTTTACTAATTTTATATACTATATATATATATATTGACTTTCCCACTTTAAGTTGGTATTGAATAAATTTAATGTATTTTCATGATCCATTTGTTATGTTTAGGTTCTGCTTCTGTAACAACACTCATTTGCCTGGAAGTCACTAGGAAGACTATGGTCTAAACATAGGCAGAAACATGGAGGCAGAAACTGAAATAGAACCCGTGGAGAAACATTGCACACTGGCTTACTCCTTATGGAACCTACTTTCTTATAATATTCAGAACCAGGCCTTCAGTTGGCAACACCCACAGTGGGCTGGACCCACTCCTAACAATAATTAATCAGGAAATTGTCCAATAAAGTTGCATATAGGCCACCTTTACAGAGGCATTTTCTCAGTTGAGGGTCTCTCTTTTTCCAATTGATTTTAACTAATGTCAAGTTGATCATAAACTAGCCAGCATATTTAACAATGATAACTATACCCTGAGAAAGAAATCAAGGAAATAATTGGATTCACAAGAGCCTACAAAAGCAAATGATATTTTGGAGTAAACCTAACCAAGTACATAAAAGACATCTAAAGTCTAAAACACTGAAAAAATTGATGACACTACAGGGTAGAAAGATCTCACAGAACCACAGACTGGTAAGATTAATATTGTGAAAATGACCAAGACTAATTGTCACAGTGCATGTAGATCCATGCCCTCACATTTGCCCACCATAGGAGATCATATAGCTAAATAGCCAGGGTAAACTTCCTTTTACCTTATAAGGTCATGTCTAGCATCACCTGGAATTCCTCCTTGTACTAATGAGGCATCTTCAGCACACTGGCCCCAGCCAATGATATACACTCAACCTGAAAGCTTTTACTCACCCTCCAAAGGTTTAAATAGCCATTGATCTCCCCTTAAAAGCGCTGTCTCACTGAAGCTGCCCCCCTAGAGTCTGTTTTAACACTCTCAATGCAGCCTGACATCTCTTTTGTTCTTGCCATCCACCTTGCTTCTCATCTCTAGATCCACTAATTATGATCAGTTGTAGGCTGATCAGGACACTATGGGTAGGTAGTCAGTAACTGAATAGCAGATGTTGTCTTTGGTGGCCTCCCAGGATCTGAAGGTAAGTCCACATTGCTGAAGATACTACAGATTTTAACATAAGACTTAAAGAATTCAAGCAAGTTCTGACCCAGAGCTTCCACTCTGAGTAGTTTTCACACAACCACTGGGTGAAATACAAGCTGTAAAGACAGGAAAGCAGTCAATACTTCTACCTACAAAGCCAGTGAACCACAACATGGCAAGTTCTCTCCAAAGTTGTAAAAGTGGTACTTCTATATTGGTAGTAACCAACAACTGTGTAATTGAACTCCTGGAGTGCTCAACAGGAGGGAAATGACAAATGGCAACTTAGCCAACTGTTTGTGAGTAGTCAGGACATGGGTCTTGGGCAACATGCTACTGCCACTTTCCTAAACAAGCACAAATCCAAACTATATTCTGACTACTTATTCTTCTATCCAGGGATAAGTAAGGCTCTCACCTTTATTAAAGAAGCTTCTTATTGTAGCAGACAAAGACCATGCTCATCAAAACGCAGGTAACCTCTGACTGTAGGCTGCCCAGCACCATTTGATACATGTACAACACAATCCCTATACATTAGGCTGTGGGGCCATATCAGAAGTGGGGGCAGAAAGGTTGTAAGAGTCTGAGGACTAGCAAGTCTGCTGTGAGACTTTGTCTTCTTGACATCACAGGGAAGCCACATCCATAACATCACAACAATATGACTGCTCAAATGAGACCTGAACAATGATGACATCTGCTGACATGCCAACATGGATGGAGTAGTCTCACATGGTTCCAGATCTAAATAAAGAGCTGTGGGCAATTAATAGCAGGTGAGAGAGGTAGAATTAGTGTTCCCCAGCATGAGCCCTCATACTGGTTATCTATTACACAATAGACATATCTAATAGAATAACAAAACATCAACAAGTAGACAACAATACATGGACTTATCAGGCTACACTTATATATTTATTCTAGTGTGTATAAAAAGTGTAATTTTAAAAAAGAGACTGTGTAGTTGATAGTGAGTAGGACACACAGGTGTAGTTGAAGTGAAGAGGAGGGAATGTTATAGATATATTTTAATTAAAAACACAATTCAGAAGGAGGCAGGGAGAAAGCTAGAAAGTTAGCTGTGTGCTGGAATTCCATTAACCCCTTCTCCTAATTGGCTAAGAAATGAGCAAGCAGCTTTACATGCCTGTCATCACATCTTCCCCACCATGATGACCCAATAGTGAACCAAAATAAGACTTGTCCTAACTTGCTTTTTGTCAGGAATTTGGTTTCAAAAACGAAAATAGTGACTAAGGCACAGATCCATCTGACCCTTGTAAGACCCCATCTTACATTGTTATGTCTCTAATGTGTCTGTCCTAGATAATATTCGAGTGCTGTGCATAGCCAAGGCAACTCTTGTGAAAGAAAACATTTCATCTAGGGCTCAATTACAGTTTCAGGAGTATAGCACATTATGCTCTTGGTGGATAGTATGTCAATATGCTGTCAGACACTGGAGCACTGGTAGAGAGCTACATTCTGAGCTGTAGGCATAGAGGCAGGTATACAACTGGGCCTAGCATGAGCTTTTGAAACCTCAAAGTCCATCTTCTAGAAGGACACACCTCCTAATCCTTTTCAAATAGTGCCACTCTCCAGTGACTAATCATTCAAGCATATGAGCCTATGGTGTCCATTCTTATTCAAACCACCATACAGTCTATTACTAAACAAGGTCACAGATTTAGGAGACTGAGGCTTCAACTCGGGAATCAATCAAATCAATCTATAAGGGGGCCATAGTGTTTTCTAAGGGTACTTTTATAGGTTTGACCCTGGGATGAAGAGGAAGAAGAAGAACTGGATTCATCTGGGAAGAATAGATTGCTGTGTAGTGTGGGGAATTAGCATGATTGCTTCAGGCATTGGAGTTCTTTTTTCTTGAGGCACAATCTAGATAATAATTTTTAAAAAACAATGCTCCCAGAAATCTTGTGTTTTTCAACACTGGTAAAAGTTATTCACTGTGTTCTTCAGACCCATTATCAAATGTCAGAGTAGGACAAATGTATCATGACTAATGAGAGGATAATTTCTCTGTTTAATGTGTTAATAAAAAGTACTTACAGAAGCTAAGGTAAGATGAAGTACAATAAGGGTCATCAAAGATAAGTTGTGACCATATGTGTATTTTCATTAAGTGTTTGCCATCATGGCAATTATATAATGGGATCATTCTTTGGGTGTTGTGATCTATACCCTTGGTTGTAAACCACAGGATCTCCAGGCTCTGAGAGACCCTTTTTAGGAAAGGAGCAGCTGAGGTTGGTCCAGTGGAAGCTCCATGTGCAGGGTAGGGAAATGCTAGGGTGCTGAGGCAGGAATGAGTGGGTGGGTGAGGCAGCACCTGCATAAAGGCATAGGGAGGTGGTATAAAAGTGTGTTATGGAGGAGAAACTGTGGAGGGCGATAACATTTTGAAATATAAATGCATAAAAAAAAAACAAGAAAACACAAGAGCAAAAGAACCTTAGACAAATCACAGATGTAGGCAACCCTGTGGATGGACAACCTACAACAGAGATCAGGAGCTAAAGATGCAAGCAACACCAACAGAATACAAGAGATAGAAAAGAAAATCTCAGGCATAGGAGATACCACAAATGATATTGACAAGTCAGTCAACGAAAATACAACCTGTAAAATACCTGTAACCCAAAACATTCAGGAAATTCAGGACACAATGAAAAGATCAAAAATATTAGAATAAGAGAAATAGAATAGGGTGAAGATTACAAGTTCAATGGCACAGAAAACATATTCAACAAAATCATAGAATTTTGGGTTTCTGCTCAAAGACCATCTGTTGGACTCTAAAGATACAAAACCAGGGAACATGCTCCCCCAGAGACACTCAAGGACAGGATTCCTTACAATAACATGAAGTTTATTAATCATGAGATGACCAGATGACAACCAGGATACTAGGGTTCTCTTGTATGCAGGCAAGAAGAACCCCAAATTAAAGCTAAGGGCAGCTTATATACTATTTTTACAAAATTTATGAGGGCAGTAATACAGTTACTTCTTAACAATAACCATAAAGGCCAAACTCCAACAGCCATTCCCAGGCCTGGTTTCTGTTCCCAGGCCTGGTTTCTAAGTAACTCAAATTTACACCTTATCTTTTTTACAACAAAGAAGGTCAGCTTAAGTAGCTTCTGTTTACCAAGGTTTACTTGTTACTGGCTTATAGACTCCTATCTTGGGTCTTTTTTTCCTGGAATGTTTGTTTGAGTCTTTGGAATGTGCTCTTCCTGGGATGTGCCTCTGGGGCGGCTAATATTTGACTCAAACTTAAGAATCTTTTAATTTTAAGTTCAAGCTGAGACCTGAAATTACATTCTTACACATCCTTGTGTTGTGCAAGGCTTTACTTCACTTTTCTTCACTGCCTGCCTTGCTTATTCACTTTTCCTTCCATCTTGAATGCCTCTCTCATTGTGTTCCCATCCTTGAGTCTGTTAGTCCACTGCTTCCCCAACTACCTTCTTTCTCTTTCCCAAACCATTTTAGATTACTGGAAGAACATGGTGAAGACTCCCTCTGCCTTTTCCCCAGTTCTTCCTCAGTGCACAGCCTCAGCAGGGCTTTCCATCAAGGTAAGGGAAGAAAAGATGGAGAAGCAGATTTGTCTCCATTTCCTCTTCTCTCTAACAAAAGTCTGTCCTGTGTTTAACCATAGCTCTAAGTCATGCATTTATTTCCCCATATGTTTATAGACACTTATACACAGACAGTCATTGGGTACTGTCTCTACGGGATGCAGAAGGATTTGCATCAGTATGCTGAATATATACCCACATTTCAAACGCTTTCAAAGCAGCAAAATGAAGCTAATAGAAAGTTCAAACTTGGAGTGAAATTAAACATAGCTTCCCCATTTCCTTCTTTCCGTTTTTTTGCACTTTGATTACAGATACTTCACTTCCAAGTACAATGTCTTTGCAGGACTCTAAGTAACGAGTTTGAATTTACGGGTTTTAACACAACACTGCATATAACACAGTGTTCTTTAACTATTTGTTCTCTCATAGATTATTAAATCCTGACCACAGTTGCCCCTCCTTCCTCTCCTTCCTGATCCTCCCCTTATCTCTGCTTCTGGCGCATCTACTCCTCCTTCTTTTCACTTTAGAAAAAGGGAAGCTTCTCAGGCATATCAAACAAATATGGCACATCAAGTTGCATCAAGAATAGGCACCTCCCCTCATATCAAGGCTGGAACTACACAACCCAATAGGAGTCAAATTATCCTTAAAAAAGGCAAAAGAAAGAGATAGAGACATCCTCCTCTCCTGCTCTTAGGATTACCACAAGGTGATCAAAGTAAACACAACCATACCATATGCAGAATTGCCTAGGGCAGATCCATGCTGGCTCCCTGGTTGTCAGTTCAGTCTCTGTGAGCTTCTATGACCCCACATTAGTTGATTGTGTAGGTTTTCTTGTAACACAGTGTTCTTAGTAAGTACTTATTAATAGACTGAAGAAATATATAGGGGGTTGATCCGGTACTGCTATGTATTAAAATGATAAATACTGACCCCCAAGATCTGGCTACTACCCCACTGTAGTTCCCAAATACTTGTTGTTGAAAATTTTCTGGGTTCTTGATGCTGCAGCAGTCTGGCATCCTGGAGAGGCATCACAGTTTGATACCTGCTGCTGGTCCATCAGGACTAAAGGAGACCTCCTGTTTTCTTTGTCTCCTCCTTCTCCTCTTCTTTCTCTGCCTTTTTTCTATCTGTATCTTTATACTATCTCCTCCTATCTCAATCCTCTCTTCTCCTTGTGGTCCCTACCTGTGACCCACACCCCACCCCCACAGCCTGGTAACTCACACTTTACCTCACTCTTTTCCCCCCAGTAATTGGCTTTTGCCAGTTTCATTTAACCAATAGTTTGAAATTGGGGAGCAAGATTTACACAACAAAGGCTGGTGTACATGAAGATCCTTTTATCTTGGAGCAACCAGGTCTTGGGGTTCAGAACTTAGCATTTCAATTGCACCTGAGCAAACCCTTAAAAATATGCATATTAGCACTTGGGTAGTTTTCTGTTTAAAATAAAATAAGAAATAGGGAGCTAAGGTGCTATGAGAACTCAGAAAAGCTGCTGAGAAGAGGTCTGTATTGCTGTGTGTAGGCGATCTATCCTCTCTTAGGAATGTGAAGGCCCTGAGCAAGCAGAAATGCATGGAAATGAACAGATGCTACCCGAAGTAGAATGAAGGACAAACATGACTATTGCCAGGACGTCATCAGCAATGAGAGAAAGCAGATCTTTATCAGACTCCTTATGCCTGCATGTTCTGGATCAGTAGTTCTGCATGAAGTCTTGGGCTCACATCCCCAGAAAAAAAAGAAAAGAAAGAAAGGAAAGGAGGGGAAAGAAGGAGGGGGAGAGATGAAAGAAGGGGAGATGGGGGAGGAAGAGATGTGTTATTACAGCTAGGGTGGTTTTTCAGTTATGGTAAAGCATTTAAATACTTCTCCATGATTAAAAACAAAATCAGATTGTGTCAGGGTTTGGAGACCTGTGTTGGAGCTAAGCAGTACCCCAACTAGCTATTTTTAATGTTAATTCTTTAGCCACACTAACATATCTCAATGGGCTCCATGTGATATTCAGCCCGTGATACAAAATGTAACAATCACGCTCAGCCTCTCTTTTTCTGGGCCCTCCCATTATAGTCAGTCTCAGTAGTGTCTTCCCTCCTTTTTCTTTCATACCACGTTACTCCATTCACCTCTAAAATGGCATCCCACACTCTATAGGAGTCCAGACATTATTCTTCAAATGCACATAGATTCATCAAGTTGGGAAGCCCTTGACCTAGAACCACATAGAAAACAATACTCGGGTTGGAGACACAACTCAGATGGTGCATTGCAAATGTTTCCTATCAACTTGGGTGGGAGTTACAGTTTCTGGAGTCTGAGTTGAATCTGCAGAACTGCATGGTGAAAGGAAAGAAGTCTCTGGAGTTGGAGCTACAGGTTTATTTTGAGGTCCTCTCAACCCTTGCTTCTTGTGACCACCACACGGAGTGATCATCAGACCTCCACATGAGTACAGTGACATTCATCCACATACCTACAATAAATAAATAAATAAATAAATAAATAAATAAATAATGTGATAAAAGTATTTGAGTGCAGTTTAGGTGTACAGACTTGTTTGTAGGAGCTAATTTATTTAACCTTCTGGTGTATCAACTTTATTATAAAGATTGTAGCCAGCGACGGGGACACTGAAGGACAAGCTGGGTGCTCAGAACTCAACCCTTTTCCCTGTGGTTGTGTGGCTTACCCCACTCACTAGCAATTTCTCTAACCCTCCTTTTAATGATTTTTCTTCCATCCTTAGAAATAGAAGCTGCAAGAGTCGATTTTACCACAAGGTGTCAGCCCAGGGTAACATAATCTTCAAAGGTCTTTTACACTCTGAAGAAAGTCAGGGAATTCAAAAATTATATAAGAAGCATTAAAATATGCAGAACAGTGGAGTGCAGAAAACCTGTTTGATGGCAGGACTCAGGAGGCAGAACAGACTGATATCAGAAAGAGGGGCAGTTTGGGAACCAGGGTCACATTAAAAACAAGACCCAGACCTACCTTGGGAGTTACAGTGTTGAATCTGAGTTGAGTCTTCAGAACTCTGTAAAAGGGTCTGTGAATTCAGAGCTACAGGTTTATTTTGAAATCCTCTCCACCCTTACTTCATGTGACCACCACACCGAGTTATCATCTGACCACCACGTGGGTATCATAATATTTTTTCATGTCCCTCCAATAAATAAATAAATAAATAAATAAATAAATAAATAAATAGCGAGATCTAAGCTAATCAAAGCTCATGATGACCCTGTCTCAAAAAAAATAAAACGATATAAAATTAAATAGTTAAAAAAACACCATTTGGCACTGTGTGGCAAAACAAGGATAATCATGGAAATTGTTGACAGGCCTTTATTTTTCTTTACATTTCCTAATCAGCCTAGTCTGGGAATACTGTGCATTAAATTCCTGAGATGCTGTTATTGAGATCTCTGTCAGTAATTTCCGAGGACAGCTTCATTTCAGAGGAGTAGATTACCAACTGACACTTTCTCTACTTCCTCCTTCTGAAATTTTCACCTTATTGACAGCAAAATTTTTATTTTTATTTTTGGTTCGTAATACTTGAGTGCTCTGGGAAGCTGTCCTTAATAGAAGAGATTGGAAGGTAAGATGGGAAGGAGTAAATCTGGTGTAAAAGTCAATCACTAACTCAGATTCATTCGTTGACTGTGCTAACAGTTCTCTGGAAAACTGCTACATGTCTGGACACCAAGCACATGTTAGCTGCAGAGCAGTTGGTCTCCAAGTGTGATCTAGGATTAGTACAGTATCACCTGGCAACCTGCAAAATGCACAACTGCAGATTTCTTCCAGACCTGATCCCGGAATGGAATGTATCCCAGGAGTCAATAGGTTTCCAGGGATCCCTCCAGTTAATTCTGGGTCGCCCTGCCTTGAAATGGATCACTACTGGGGACCCCTGCTGGCAGAAGCCAGCAGTTGTCATTGTGCACATGGAGGCCGAGGGGCCGGGTCTGTGGAGCAGGCTATGCTCTGCAGTGAGAATCAGGCTCCACATGGGACTGTTAGTCAGGACACCAAGTGCCTTGCCTTGGGATCCCACGGAGAAGTGGGTGAGTCCCAAGTCTCTTTCGCAGGCCCCATGCAACCTGCCTTATAGGCCTTGGGAATCTGCTTCGGGCCTAGGAGGGGTGAGGCTGGTCTCAGGAGAGGGCAAGCATGCAGAGGTACTCAAGGCAGCCCAGCTCTGAACGCCCCTTCAGCCCCTACAGGCCTCGGGAGGAATTGCATGCACGTGGTGCACAGACATCCAGCAGGGAAAGATACATATAAATAAAAGAAAACAAACAACAACCCTCCAAAACCAAGCAACACCACAAAAGCTCCAAATGTGTCGCCACACTAATATTACCTAAAAATAAAGCCACATCTCAACATGTGTGGGAATTCTCAACATGGAAATTTGGGAAGTCTTTATCTGAGAAGTCATTATTTCAACTTTATAGTTATCCCTGAGGCTGTACTTCAAGGACATGAGAGGCAAATAGCTCAGGATTTCTTTAAAAAAAAAAAAACTGTGAATGAATACTTCTTTACTAAGAGGCTTTAGAACAATACAGTGGTGGCTCTCATTAATTTTGTTTGCATGACTATTTCAGGACCATGTGAATACCTGCACCATATTTTAGGGGTATCTAAACATATGACCTAAAGGGTACGGTATGGATACATTTTTCATCAGTAAGTGGGTATTCACAGAGTAGACCATAATATCCATGCCCCCTAAAAACTACTGTGTAGAACTGGCTAGCTGGCTGGGAATTTACAATGTAGCCTGAAGCTCATAGAGATCCATCTCTGTCTGTGAATTCTGGGGATACAGCAGTGTGACAACACACATGGTGACAAGAGCTGTCAAAGTGTGAAGGCTTTGAAAATTATTCTAATTCACAAAATGCAGCCATTTCTCTAATCAGCTAGATCAGTATAGCCAATGCATATAGCCACAGCAAAATACCAAAATAATGACCAGAAAAAAAAAAATAATTATCAAAACCTCAGACCAGTGGAACAAAAAGCCTAAACCTCAAACCAAACAAAACCCAAACCAAAATCAAACAAACAAGCAAATAAACACAAATCACTATGAGCAGTGTTCTCTTGCTGCAGTTTAACAGTGGTGAACTAAACCATGTGGCCAGCCTTGAAGGCAGGGTATAAAGGCAGTTTCAGAGGTAATAGGCTATGGAGATATTCATTGCTATGGCTTTAGGGGCTTTTAAGGTGAAGCCTTCCCAAGGCTAAGGATGGAATGTATTATGGGCTTTTGCTCAAAGACTTTAACCTTAGTTATCTCACCTCCTTTAAAGATTATCGCAGACACATCAAAACTAGTATTAATTTTTACTCTTGAACTTTTTCTCTTGAATGCTGACAGCTATGGATGTGCTTCTGCTCTGTCTGAAGCCCTGCCTGCTGCAAGCAAAGCAAGAGGGGTATCCTGCACACCTCTGTGTAGAAACACACTTGCCCTGCCAATCTGGAACCTCTGCTCAAATATTTCCACTTCCTAAGAAGATGAACATCTTCTTGTTGTACAGCAATAATTTTGTAACACATTGTATAATATAATATACAGCATATAACATAGACTATAATTTCTAGCATCCTAAGTATTCTTCATGCTTTGTCCTGCTTACCCATAGCTCCCCTCCTGTTTTTCTGACACATACTGCACACAGCAGCACTGACTTGGATATGATATTTCTTCCTTGGCTGTGAAATGGCTGCTGAACCTAATGAATTACAGCTTTGTTCATTCCCAAGTAGGCACTTTTTACATTAGTTAGAAATATTGAATTTTCTTAGGTTCTCGGCTTGAAGTATGATAGCAGCTCTTACTTTCCCCACACAGGTATGTCTAATAATGCCTTGGTCCTGACCTATAACATTGAGAAATGAATAATGGCAGTTAAACAGTTGCAGCAGTAGAATTTTCTGAAATGCTATTTCACAGAAAGTTTTACAGTTACACTTTTCAGATGATCCCTCTGAAACTCTAATATGTCATCATTTATCAAAGGCATTTTAAGAGTGGAGCAGAAATCCTAAGTTCTGTCTGTGACACTGGGTTTAACTTAATTGTGGATGATGCACTTCATATCCTGGACACATTCTTCATGACACACACAATGGACAGCAAGTATGTAGAAGAGTCCACAGTATGTCATGCTCCATAAGTTTAGGAGCACCCATCTTGAAAGAGAGCATAACCTCCTCTGTTATACACTGTTAGCACACCACATCACCCCCAACTTAGACCATTTGCACACATCCTTGTGGTTCAGATTAACCACATACTACTGATCATTATTCTCTCCAGTGGGATTCATGACTGCATGGTAAATAATTTGTAGTGTCCTTAGGTTCTGTTTTCCAACAAGATTCAGCAATATTGATTAATCTGAGAAGTTGAATTTGTCTTTCGCATTGATATTTTGGCCATCTGAGGCACATGTATGATTCTCATCAGCTGCAGGTACAACACTGGTTGAAAGCTTAGGTCATTCTCCCTGAAGGTCATGTTTGTTGTTGTTGTCCAGTTGTACTGTCACGAGATTCACAAGTGAATCCCATATATGATTCCTTTATTCTTAGCTGGATCTCATCAGAATTTCTGGGTCTGGAAGGCACCATCTTTGCCCTGAATGTAGTACATCATGCTGCTTCTGGATACTTTTGGAATGGTGCCTGCTGTGCACATGCGTTTAAGCTGATTTCACATTATCTCACAATACTCAATATAGCCCATGAGTGTCAGGGAGTTACCTGAAATTTCCCAGCCAAATAATTGTTTGTTCCTACAGGGTTTATCACTGAATATACTTTATTGACCTAAGGGATGTTTTTTGATAATTTATTGATAATTTATTTCTTCTGGCATAATATATAAAGCATTTGCTAGCTGCTCTATGAGGAAGGATTATGTCTTCAGCAGGGTATTCCTGTAAATATGTTGACCATTGTGTGATTTTTCAGCCAATACTTTCATGCCTGTGTGCTAATTCAAGTTCCAAAATTTCCATTGGATTACCTTTTGTCCAAAGAGGTCAAATGTGAGTCTGAAGTACTCTCTAAATACTTTCCAGGACCAGTCAATGCCAATGACTCTAGCTTTAGCATCCTAGTAATGGGTAAATAGAAACAGGCAGCCATTAGCTGTAAATGACAGTGCTGCTGACTGGGGTAGCTTCAGATACTAACGGGGTCTGCTGCCAAAGGCAACCAATGATTAAACATGTTACTCAACAGACATTTTTCCTGAGGTCAGAAAATCTAATTTACTGGTAATAACACCCTGTGGCCAGTGCATAATCTATGATGTTTTTTAACTCCTTGGGGCAAGTGAAAAAAGGAAATAGAGAAAATTCACATTTACGCACAAATACACACACACACACACACACACACACACACACACACACATGCACGCACACACACACACACTCGCACACACACACTGAATGAATGAATGAATGAAGCAAAGGGCAGAATCTAATAAGTTTATACATACAAATATGCATGCATGGATACATATGCACACACACACACACACATGTATACAGACCTACAATTAGACATGTCTATATTCACACACTGAAACATTAGAGCAAAGCTCCAAAAGCAGGTTCCAAGTATTCCACACATATATACATATATCAGTAAACACAAGTGGTGGAGAGTAGGAACAATGTTCTAATCCCCTTTAACACAACCTTTACATGGACACACATAGTCCATGGATGGAAGACACGGTTCTCCAGCCACACCACACCATGATTTATTCTTTCATCCATCATTTATATATCCCAGCAAACTCTTTCAAGTAGTATACAATTAAATGCGAATATGCTTCAGTTTCCTTCCAATAAATGATTATGATAAAAAACAATGTGTTAATACATCATTAGCATTAAAGGAAATAACATTATGTATTAAGGTTAAAAAAACGAAGTTATTCTTATAAACCCACGTATATCCATAACCAAGCAACTTATTATAGATTCACAATATATAAGCAAGAACAGTGAGTTTCTCAGCTAGTTTCCCTTACTGGAAGGGAGCAATTGGCATTTATAAAGAAAGAAGTAATTGTTTTATTATTTATCTTTAAAAGTAATCTTGTAAAATTCTTGAAAGAATCACAAATCTAAGCATTTATATAATAATCAGTCATATCTACCTTAAATCCTCAAAATACATATCTACCCATTAGCAATTCTTAGTAAACCATATCAGGAAGCTGAAGTCAAAATAAGGGTATAAGTAATCAACCCCTTTGCACCCTCAGTGAGGGTCCTGTAAGCCAGTGCTACCATGGTTTTGTTCTCTGAACACAAAAAGGTCCAGAACTTTAACTAATAAAAGTACGGCTTTGTGATCTTCATAGTGTTCCCTAAGGTTTTTTACATTAGAGTCAGTAGTAAAAAACATGGCTACAGACCTTCACTAAAGACTTTACTGTTCCAAAGGTTTTCTAAGTGTGGTGGTCATTGTCAACAATCTACATTTTCTTTAGGGTGGGGACTGAATCATGATGTGCTCCACCAGCAATGTCTGATAGAAATCAAGCATTAATATTGTGAATGCCAGAGACACTATCAGGTGGGGGACAGGAAGCACCCCTAATGTTTACAAATAACTCATAGATTAAGAGGGAATGTAAGGGCAGGAAGCAGAGCAGTACTTCATAACAGCATAATGCCCTCAGGACAGAGTCTTCATGGCCATGCCACACCAAGGCCTCCCCCTGTGGCTGTGGTAACCCATGGGCTGCATTCCATAAGTTTTAAGTCTTTTGTTCTTCCTCCTGCATGGTTCTTGGCAAGTTACTTCACACAAGCTGTGAAACTGGAGAATCTCCAGTTTGCCTTTGGAAGAGCAAACGACTACTACAACAAGAGAGGAACTGTCCTTACCTCTAACCTACATTATCTTCATCAACACTTGGGAATAATATGGGAACCACTTCAACACAGATCAGAGGAGATAATATGATGCTACTGGGGTTTACTCTGTCAGGGTAGCATCATGATAGCATCACAGTATACCATGCTGGATTATCCACAACAGATGCACAGCTGAGAACCATGCAAATGATAAGAAACCCCAAAAGTTCAAAAATACCAGGGATCTAATTGGTTTTACCCCCTCCTCCCAGCCTGAGCTCTTAAGTTCATTTGGAAGACATTGAAGGGATGCTGCAGTTCTACTGCCAAGTCTTTTGAGTAGGTGACCAACTCCATCAGCTTCAGAAAGGAATTACAGGCATTCCTCAAGTCTTTCCTGCTCTTGTTCAATAGATAATTGTGATTTGGTGGAGGGTTATAAGCATCTGTGTGTTTTTGTGTGCACATACACACATGTGCACAGATACATACACACTCATGAACATACAAACACAAGTACATGTGTGAACACATGCAAGCACACTGTCACCTGTTTAGTTTCCCAATTAATGCAAATGCAAGTGGCAATAACCTGTACTACTGTAGAAAAGAAAGTTAACTTCTGTTGCATGGAGAAAGAACATAGTGTGCAGAGAGACAAAGAACTCTGGCAAAGTGCACAGACAAGGTGATGCTTGGAAGTCCTTGTTCTTGTAGCAAAGCCCACTTAGTAAGTTCTCCAGGCTTAGTAAAGGCTTGGTTCCCCAGAAAGACCCAGCCCCTTGCTCTCACCCACTGCTTCCCTTTTGCTTTAAGATAAATATTTTTCTCCAAAACGAGCTCTTTTAACCATGGAATGCCTTACTTCATGCACAAAGCAATGATGTCAGGAAACTAGAAAATCTTCATATAAAATCTTTAATTGCTATAAGGTGATTGTATCAGGGATTTGATTGGCTAACAGAAGGCTGATGATCTCATGGCCAAATGATGTATGATTTCATACCACAATATATTCAATGGAAGGGCTGGACCACACTGTACATTTTCATTCTTTGACTGATGAACATTTAGATAGTCTCAATTTGGGGCTGCTCTAAGGAATACTGCTAAAACCTAAATGTCCCCTAGTTTTTCTGTGGACAGCCAATTCTCATTCTGGAATCACTGGGTAACCCAGAGACTGCAGTTCAACTTTCTGAAGAATTGTACATGACTTCTGGCAGGGCTCTATCATGCACTGCCAACAGCAATATCTGAAGGGTCCTCATCTCCCCCAAATTTCCATGAAGTCAATTTTAACACAGTGTGAACAAGGTTGGGATAAAAGGAGCTACTGAGTGCTGCAGAAACAGAGCTGTAGAGTATCATGAGCATAAGTGGGCTGCACTGCACTGAGACAGACCTGTTCTCACACCTCACCATGGCTGTGGGAATTCTGCTTCTGTCAGAAGCAGCTGCAAGCACACTGCTTTTCAGAATGTCTCAAAGAACAAAATCCAGGCCATGTTCCACAACCAAGGATAACTGAGCCAGTGTTAGCAAAGGTGGAAAGAAAATGCTAGCTAGCATTGAGGATGAGAAGAAAACAGGCTGTAGGGGAGAAACAGTAAACCCCTGACCTTCCAGTGAGCTGTTACCATTCACCCAGGACAGAGAAGGGACACAACTGCCCAGCCAGCCTTTCTGTCTCCCTGGCACCTTGATTTGCCACAGCAGCCTATTAACCTTCATGTACCCCATTCCTTTGGTTTCCACCAAATGATTTTATTGTGGATGGATAGTTTTTTTGCCTCTATAAACTCTGAGAACTTTTATATTTACAACTACAGATATTTTGCTCCTTTGTTCCAAGATGGACATGCAAAAAGTTGGGAGGCTTCATGCAATGTTCAAGGGATACAGAGTGGTAAGAACCTGAGCGACCATAGCACTTTCTCATCTATGTTGGGTGCAATCTTTGTTAAAGATGTTCCTTCCATGATCAAGTGACCATACAGCACGCCTTCACATATGCTCAGCATGATTACAGATGTTCAACCATACCTAGGTAAGCACATATATATGAATGTATGTGTGCTAATAAACACAGACAATATTGTACAGAGGTCTACACACATGGCCATATGTGCACATGCAGATATACACATACATTTACAAACATACAGACACACACACTGCGAGGCTCACATCCATACTCATACACTCACATGAATACATAAAATCACACCACAAATACAAGCACAAACAACACACACACACAAAGAACAAACACTTGCACACACATGCACAAACACAGAAACACACACACACAAATGCAGACACACACATCCCTTCATTACCCAGAGAGGCAAAAGAGAAGACTGGTTTGTTTCAGCAATCTTTCAGCTTCAGGAAGAGTTATTGGGTTTTCCATGCTGTCTACAAGGTTCTTAGATTCAGCCAGGCTCTCCTGCCCTGGCTTACACATTATTTCCCCTTTCAAAACTTTTTGATCCTGAGATATGTAATTATAAATGGAAGTTACAATCTCTGCACAGCAAAGCTGGACCATGCAATTGTAATCATTCATGAATGCCTCCTAAGAAAACCTCTAGTTAACTTCAAGTTGATCCATCATAATCTGCTCACAAAACCTGCCACAAATGAGTTTGATTTGAACAGAAGGAAATAAATGTGACCCACAGTCATTATCCAGCATCTTTGAATGGATTGCATTGTAAAAAATATGAAAAGAGTACCCAGGTCAGTCAGTAGGTGGCAAGGAAGTCCAAAAACAGTGGTCAAATTCTACTACAAAATCCTGTAATCAACAACACTGGAAAATATGGATGGGATGGACCTAAACCTCACAAAGATCCAACCAAGAAAGAGAACTTCAGACCAATTTCACTTATGAATATCCATGCAAACATATTCAATAAAATTCTTGCAAGCCAAATCCAAAACCACATCAAAACAACTTGATCCATCAAGATCAAGTAGGCTTCATACCAGAGATGCAGGGATGGTTCAATATATGGAAATCCATCAATATAATCCTTTTTAAACAAACTCAAAGAATAAAAATCACAGGATCATTTCATTAGATGCTGAGAAAGCATGTGACAAAGCCAAAACTCCTTCATGATAAAAGTCTTGGAAAAATCAGGAATCAAGGCCCATACCTAAACCGACTAAAAGCACTATACAGCAAACCAGTAGCCAACATTAAACTACATGAAGAGAACCTTGAAGCAATCCCACTAAAATCACAGACTTGACAAAGCTGCCCTCTCTTCCTACCTATTCAATATAGTACACAAGTCCTGAACAGAACAGGTAATGCACTAAGATCAAGAATTGAAAAATGAGACCTCATAAAATTGCAAAACTTCTGTAAGCCAAAGGACACTGTTAATAGGAAAAAATGCAACCAACTGATGGGGAAAAGATCTTTGCTAACTCTACATTTGAAAAGACGGCTAATATCCAATAAATACAAGGAACTCAAGAAGCTAGAATCAAGAACCAAATAACCATATTAATAAATGGGGTCCAGAGTTAAACAAAGAATTCTCAACTGAGGAATACCAGATGACTGAGAACCACAAAAGAATGTCAAATGTCCTTAGTCCTCAGGGAATTGCTAATCGAAACAACCCTCAGATTCCACATCAAACCAGTCAAAATGGCTAAGATCAAAAACTTAGGTAATAGCAGATGCTGGCAAGGATGTAGAGAAAGAGGAACACTCCTCCATTTTTGGTGAGTTTATAAGCAGCTACAACAACCCTGGAAATCAGTGTGGCAGTTCCTCAGGAAAATTGGATATAGTAGTACCATAGGATCCATCTTTACCACTCCTGGGCATATAGGAAAAAGATGCTCCAACACAGAAAAAGGACATAGGCTCCACTGTGGTCATAGCAGGCTTATTTATAAAATCCAGAATCTGGAAAGAACCCAGATGCCCTTCAAAGAGGAATGGACAATGAAAATGTGGTACATTGATACAATGAAGTACTACTCAGCTATTAAAAACAATGACTTCATGAAATTCTTGGAACTAGATAATACCATGCTGAGCAAGGTGACTCAGTCACAAAGGAACACACATGGTATTCACACACTGATCAATGGATATTATCCCCAAAGCTCAGGACACCCAATATATAATTTGAATACCAGATGAAGCTCAAGAAGAAGGAAAACCAAAATGTGGATATTTTGGTCCTTCTTAGAAGGGGGAACAAAATACTTATGAAGGAGAGACAGAGAAATATTGTGGAGCGGAGACTGAAGAAAAGGCCATCCAGGAACTGCCCCACCTGAGGATTCATCCCACATACAGTTCCCCACCCAGACACTATTGTTGATGCCAAGAACACTTTCTAACAGGAGTCTGATATAGCTGTCTCCTGAGAGGATCTGCCAGAGCCTGACAAATACAGAGGAGGATACTTGCAGCCAACCATTGCACTGAGAATGGGGGTCACAAATGGAGGTGTTAGGGAAAGTACCCAGGCAACTGAAGGGGTTTGCAGCCCCATTGCAGAGGCAAAAATATGAACCAACCAGAAGCCATAGCTCCCAGACACTAAACCTCAAACCTGTGTACACATGGAGGGAGCCATGACTCCAGCTGCATATGTAGCAGAGGATGGCCTTGTGGAACACCAATGGGAGCAGAGGCCCTTGGTCCTGTGAAAGCTCAATGCCCCAGTGGAGGGGAATCACAGTATGGTAAGTAGAAATGGGTGGGTGGGTGGGTGGAGGGGACAAACACTTAAAAGCATGGGATGGGAAAATGGTATAAGGGGTGTTCAGAGGGGAATCCAGGAAAAAGGATAGCATGTGAAATGTAAATAAATGATCAAATTTAAAATAACAGAAGAGAAGACATCATTGATGTCATTACAGAAACTTGTGGCACAGACTCATGGAAACTTCTTAAAGAACTATTCTATTCTATGAGGTCCACTGTGAGATCACTTGAATGTCAGCTACCTCCATCTGTTCCCCATCTGTTCTCTGCTGTTCCTTGCCCAGCATTATAAGTTTAATATGGAGCAAGAGAACCCAGTTCAAAGTAGCAAGGGTATGGCATATACCAGGCTGGGGTAGTCCAGGATACAGCCTGAACTCATGTAATTCTTGAATCCTTAGTTCATAGAGATATTTTCTCCTTGGTCCAAACCCTATGACAGGCTGAATATGAAATTCAGGATGCTTCATTTACAACATGAGAAGACAACGATGAACATGCAGAAAATGACCAGCAGGATGTGTGATGCCATAGAGAATTGCAAGAAGCTGATTGAAGAGAACTATTCCTACAGGTGAGTCACTGACACAGTTGAGACCACACCACTAGGCAGGGGATGTTCTGCCCTTCTAAGACGTTAAACAAATGTCAGCGCTCTGATTCTATACTGTCTGCCTTTAACAGGAGGATCTGCCTCTAGGCAAGGGTCTTGGGTTTGTACCCTTTGAACTCAGTTGTCCTAGGTTTGAACAGTGTCTCAGACAATCCAATCATTATTCTTCCCAACTCAGGATTCTGTAGATAGAAGTGATTTGCACCATGATGGGAATATTAATCAAACCTCAGCCTCTAGATCTCAGACACGAAATGTATAGTTCTGGGATCCATGAGACACATGGAAAGTTTGCATATATTTGAAACTCCTATCCACTCTCAGAGGGGATTTGTCCTCTAACTGCTGATGGTTTTCTAATACCACAGACATATAAGCACCCATGTGGACGATGGTCTCTTCCTTGAAGTACATGAAACCCTCTTGGTTTCAGGATTTTCAGAAGTACTTTGAGCCTTGTGGAATGTGGCTGGTCTCTGGATTTGACAGGCTTCTATTTGCTGTTGACAAGTAAACTGTGGCCCCTAGTCTGTAGCTGTCTGTGGATCAGGGTCCTTGCAGGGAGGATGGTACTTGCAGGAGTGTTGGGCAAATTGAAGTTGGCAGGAAATCATGGTTTTGGGTTGTTTGTTCACCAGCAGGCACTGCAGTCTGCTGAGTGAGTGTACTCAGGTGAAGCACAAAGTAAAGATGTAGTGGAACAAGAACAGAAAGCTACTGGGGGAGCAGACTGAACTGAAAGTGCGCTGTGAGGAAACAATGTAGCTCTGTGCGGAGGCCAACAAGAAAATCTATGATCTTCTGCCAATCAGCAGCAGGTAGGATGTGGCATCAGGGTCCCACTGCCTTCATGTCTAACCATAAACATGGACAAACCCATGTATCTGTCCACAGACTTATCCTGCTACTCACCTATGTCTCATTTAATTCTTCACTTATTTAATCATTTACATTCTATGCAAGTAGCCTCTTTCATGAGGTTTGGTAAGCAAAGGCTCCTGCTCTGCATGAATCTGCAGTTCATGAGGGAGATAGACTGATCACACTTCAAGCACCTACATGCCACTAAGTTACAGGAATGCCATGTGGTATACTCTCTTTACAGTAGCATGGATCTTACAAGGAGGAAATAAAGGGCCATTGCTCACTTGCTTTATAGGAATCTCAGGCAGGAAGCAATTTTCAAGGTTGAGAGACAAGGGAAAATGCCAAATGAATAGTTCTAATTATTGTCTTTGGAGGTCTTTGGTTCTTTTTCCTTTTCCTTGTATCCCAAGATGGTCACTTCTACACTATGTAGGTCTAGGGACACAATGACAGAGCCTGAATAGCAGCTTGTCAGTCATGTTTTTTGTGAGTGCTGCTGGAGAGTTCATTCCTGGCTCTTGAATTCTGAAGCTGGCTGCATGAATTGGAGTTTACTGCTGTGAGCTGAAACCCTGACCATGGTAATTCTTTCAAGGACATTTAATTGGGGGCTAGCTTAAAGGTTAAAGTCTTAGTATTTTATCATCAATGCTGGGACATGGAAGCATCAAGGGAGGCATGATGTGGGAGTAGCTGACAGTTCTACATCTGCTTCTGAAGGCTGCAATTCGAATATTGACTTTCAGGTAGCTAAGAGGAGGGTCTTAAAGCCAACAACCACAGTGACACACCTACTCCATCAGGGCCACACCTTGTAATAGTGCAACTCCCAGGAATATCATACAAAAACCATCACACCGGGATATGGGAAAGGGTTTTCAAAAGCTGAGGGTTGCTGTGAGAGATTTGACGCTACAAGACAAAAACAATTACTCCAATCATATCAACCAAATCTGAACAAGAAATGTGCTTCCTAATCCTTCCTAAGTCACCAGGAAGGATGACTGAGAGGGAGGTGGTCTCACTTGGCACATTTGCATTGGATAGCCTAAATTCAATTGCTCCCCCTGCATGATGAATTCCACATTGCTTTCTGAAGGATTGTTATAACCAGCATCACTGTGAAGAAATAAAGAAAATCTTTCTATAATTCAACGAAAACAAAGACGCAGCATACCCAAAATTTTGGGACACAAGAAAAGCAGTGTTAAGGGGGAATTCACAGCACTGTGTGCTTTCATAATCAATCTGGGGTCATCTTTTCCCATCAACTTAACAGCACACCTGAGGTCTCTAGTACAAAAAGAGGCAAACCTATCTAAGAGGAGTAGATAGCAGGGAATACTCAAACTCAGAGCTGAAATCAACCACATAGAAACAAAGAGCTAGATACAAAGTGTCAACAAGAGCAAGAGCTGGTTCTTTGAGAAAATCAACAGATAGGTTAACCCTTAGCCACACTACGTAAAGGGCACTGAGACAGTACCCAAGCTAACAAAATCTGAAATGAAAATGGAGACATAACAACAAAAACAAAAAATTAAAAATTCATCATGTTTTACTAGAAAAGCTTATACTCAACACATCTGGAAAATCTAGATGAAATGGATGGTTTTATAGACAGATACCACATACCCAATAAAATCAAGATAAGGTAAACTATCTAAACAGTCCAATAACCCCTATAGAAATAGAAGGAACCATAAACAACCTCCTAACAAAAACTTCCCAGCACAAATGAGGCCATTGGTTCTCTAATCTGGAATGAGTCTGCACAGATCATCTTTGAGGCTTTGAAGACAGGCGATTTTGGTTCCAACACTAGCACTTCTAGACACCTCCAAACGTTTTCATCTACAGGCCCATGAAACAAAAGCTACTGCAAAGGGTGTGGAACCACACATTTTAGGCCATGGAATTACAGTGTACTACACCTGTCCAATCTATTGGACCATGTACTATCTGGCTTATCCACTTGTCTAAGAGCTGTGGTGGCTACTAGTATTCTAGTGAAAGAAGCAGAGAAGTTAACTCTGGGTTATCATCTTATACTTACATTCACCCCATGCAGTTGAGGCTCTTCTCAAAGGAACACGGGAACCCCCGCTGTTTAATGCACATGTGAAAATGTAGCAGGTAGCAATTATGATTGGCAGTTCATTAAGATAGACAGGCTGAACACACATTACATACCCACATGCCATTATGCTACAGGGGTTCCTTTTGTGTGCCTCCTTGACTGGAGTGATGTAGTCAGGGACTGCAGCTCATTTGCTTTGTAGGGGGTCATGTGAGGTCACAGGTAGGAAGCATTTGTAATTCTTAGAGCACAGTGAAATTACAAACTGAGTGGTTCTCATTGTCTTTTGGGGGGGTGCGTTTTGTATATTTTCTCTCCCTTTTCCCCTGCATTGCAAAATGGTCTTTTAACCCAGCCTAGAACTTGGTTCACGTTGACAGAGCCTGAGCAGCAGCTTGTGAGTCCTGTTTCATGTCAGTGTTGCTAGAGTTCTTTCCTGGAGCTTCTATCCAGGAGCTGACTGGATGAACAGGAATGTGTGAAGAAAGGCTTCTCTCTGGCTCAGGGTTAGTGGGAGAGATGTGAGGCTTCAAGAGAAAAATTTCTCCAACTCTCTCAACCTAGTGTGCAGAAGAAGTTGCTCACTAAGCATTTTTAGTTCCCAAGGGATGGATGGCAGACTCCTGGGTCTCACTTGAATCATCAGCTTTTCTACATTCAATGGTTTCTCCAATCTCGAGGTCTCCTTATTGTTTCCTGCTCACTTATGATTTCTGGTGTGTCTGGGGAAGGGGGATATGCATATCTGTGCCAATATGTATATTGGTGGGTGTGCTGAGAGGCCAGTTAACTACATGTGGTTTTGCAGTCCTTCTGTGACACAGTTTCTTTAGCCCAGGTCTCTCACTGAATCTGAAACTTCCTGTTTTGGTTAAGCTGTCTGACCAGGATTTTTTAATCTTTTGTCACCTCCCAGCAGAGCTCCTGGTATTGTCTGGTCTCAAGTCACTGCTACAAGCGTAAGTAACTCATAGAGAGGAAGAACATGGTGGCTGTCTCCACACTTTTACATATTTTATTGTTTTGGGTTTTGTTGCTGTTGTAAAAAACCAGTTTATTAACATGGACAAAGGCAATGCTGTCTGTTCCAGGTGTCAGACACACAACTTGGCCCACTGTACTTTCTCATGAGCTTTCTTGTCATTAGTCTGAAATCCCTAGGGAGAGGGAGGAGGGTGTTGGTGGCCCAGGATGGGTCTTATCCCATCCTTATCCTGCAAACCTAGGCTCCACGTAACCCACAGGTGAGTTTTCCAACCCAATAAACCTTTATTAAACAAACAAAAAAGATGTTGCCAACACTTAAAAGTAAATAATTTCATATTTAGCCCAGCCTACCCTTCCCAAATCTTTCCATGTGACCTCAGATTCCCCTTCCCAGTCCTTCCCTTGTTCATTACAACTTCCTAATCCTAGGTTTAGAGGCCCACCCATGCTCAGAACAACCAGGAAGCAGACATGGTACTCTTGGAATCAGAGTGAGATATGGGGCACAATGGGGTGCTCAACAACAGCTAGCTGTACATGTGACCAAGTTTTCTCCAAGGATCTGGTGTCCTATTTAAAAGACCCTTAGGAACCTGAACACCAGCCTCTTGTTCTCAGAATGGAGTTTGAGGCTCTTAGAGGGCAAGGGGCAACAGTCCAGTCACCCCAGAATCATATAGGATGCTTCCCTAGTCTGGTGGGAAAGCAATGGGTTTGCTTGACTGACCACTGAGGCCATCTCACCTGGGTTCTTATAACTGGCCATCTGCTGGTCTTCAGAATCCAGTGGCCTCAGAGAGCAAGCTTCTTCCAGAATCTCCAGGTCTGGGTCCCTCCATGGCTCAGGACTTTCATACAGCACTCTTCTTCTCACCTGCCTACCATATGGTGGCAGCAGGAGCAGCAGCCACATCTCAAACCCTCAGGTCAGGGGGACAGGCACCCAGGCTGTAAGTGAACTTCCTGGCTGCTTCTTCAAGGGCCTCTCCCTCTGCTCTACCTCCCAGGCCTTCAGTGCTACCCTATCATTCAAGCAGAGGAGCTCCTGGTCCTGTGACCACCACCCCTTCCAGCTCTATGGTATGGAGAGGTGTCTAAGGATGCCACTTCTGGAATTATCTTGGACACAGGTGCCCCCTCCTGCTCTGTGGTGCCTCGCTCAGAGAGGCCTGGATCCAGCCCTCTCACAGGACAGAAAGCAAGGCTTCCATTTTATTGTTTTGTAATTAGAGTCTTTCATAATAAAGACTAGAGATAGACATGATCAATCTGTTGAAATCCCTTGTTTTGCTGTCTGAAGTGATCCTCCAAAAATGCAAAGGACATTATTGGACTTGATTTACTCTTTTACAATAAAAAAGACTGTGTACAGGTCTAGACTGTGTACAGCCCTTAAAGAAGAATGTTGCTTTTACATAGATGAAGACAGGGATGGTTAAAGAGAAGATGAGGGACAAAGATGAGATCTGGTACAAGAATTGGTTTTCAACCCTTCCATGATTGTTAAACGTACGTCCTTTCATTTTAAGACCATTACTTGGGATATTTTTACTTGTTCCTTTTGGTTTCTGGGCCTTACATAGGCTGACTAACTTTGTAAAGCAACAGGTAGATAATTTGATAGCAAAACCAATTCAGATACATTATCTTAATTAGCTATGGAAGACCATGAGACACAGGACGAGGTTGTTGCACTATCCAGGGTATTCTCTACTCAACCTAAAAGAGGGGACTCCTACCCCTAGACCAGGCAGAGAGGGGCCACCCAGAACCCCTTCTGGCCAGTGATCTAAATTCTTGCATAGGTTTGAGGCCAAGCACTTCAAGGGTATATAAATAAAAATTAAAATATCTTTCTGGGTTCCCTGAGGGACAAGCCTGATTGCATAGGGTTTAATGTCAAAAGTATACCCTCTCAGGAAAAAGACACCAGGATGGGTCTGTCCCTCATGCCTCACTGGACATTGACAGGAGGATCAGAGCCATTACAGAGTCCCCATTAATTAGTGGAGGTCAGGCCTCTATCCCTGCCTTTGCAACATTGGAATTGCATGGTCTTTCTATACTTGGAGAAGGGAGGAGATGTCAGGGGCATCCTTGCTTATACACTGAACGCCTAACATCAGCCATAGGTCTAAGTCAGCCTGCTAACATAAAGTCCTTGTTTCCTGGACAAACACTGATCAGATGGCTATAAGGTTTTGTAAACAAGTAGTCTTGGTGGAAATTTACCAGCCTAGATAGTCATAGACATTGTGGATAGGTAGCCTTGTTATATAGTACCAACTTAGATAAGGACAAGTGAATATAGACAGTCATAGAGGCCTGTTTCCGGAACCTTCACCCAGCTGATACCCTGTACTCTCCCTGGAAACCTACAGTCCTGCACCTTCCCCTTTCCTACATTCTGTCTTTATGTGTTTATAACCACTGTGTGAAAAAGGTAAAAATTAGGATTTGATAGGAAGAAAGATATAGAAATGAAAGGAAGATATAGGAATATCTTCCTTTGCATTTGGCTGTTTTTGCCCATTCTCTCTTTCAGGTTATCTCCCGGACCCTGTTTACTGCCCTGCAGGACAAGCCACAGAACAAGAAGTAGGGGTCCACAGTCTCCCCACAAACAATACTAGAGTAGCTATAAATATAGTGGTATCGTTTCTTTTTTCATTAATATCTCTTTTACATTTCAATGCTTTCCCTTTGGCCGATTTGCATGCTGCACACTCTTGCTGATTATAGTATCTCTTCAGTGAGCATGGATTTCCTGGGAGATGGATTCTCTGGGGATTCAAAGATTGAGGGTTTCACAAGAGAGACACAGGCAGGTTCCTGCACTCCAGATATAATAGCAGCCTTCACTTGAATGGTGGCTAGGCTTTCTAGAAGGCCTCTGTATAGTGCTCTATTCACACATTGCTACACAGTTATTTTTCAATTCATTATATATGTACTATTGAAGAAGTGTGTCATTTTAGTTTAACTCTAACACAGTGTGTAGTTCACAGTTCACTTTCAAGCCATTTATTAAAATTGAGAAAAACTTCCAGGCCCAGGTGCTCTCTGGCCCTTCATTTTTGGGAATACAGGGGATGACCTCAGCTCAAAGGTCATACTGGATTGTCCTGATGAATATACCTGGTGTTTGCTGGATAGCTGACATGGTAGGTCTTCACCAGGCCTTTGTCTCTTCCTCCCATTGGTCTGAAATACTTCAACAGAAGCTCAAACTGGGCCCAGAACAGGTCAAGGTCTCCCTCAGACACAACTCCTCACCAGCAGCACTGAGTGTGCAAAGCAAGTGAACCACCATTGCATCTCATCCCTATAACCATGGCAATCCTAGGCTGCATTTTCTTCCTTTCTTTGGGTTCCTATATGTTACAAGGCCTTTATTTTTGTCTAGACTATGGTCCAGCAAGAGTGCATGTATGGAAGGCTTCAAAGAAGTGCTGGGGGACATGAAGATCTGCTGGTCATCCAGGAGGAGCCTCAAAATGTAAATTTTCACTTGTCCTCATGAGTCATCAACAATAATTTCAGAGAGATCAGTCAAGCAAATTTTAAAGACTTTGAGGTATTGTCTGTAACATGACTCATGCTTTGCCTTGGAAGAAATTGCTCAACAGCAAACCCCCCACCCCAATGGGGCACACCTACATTCATCTTGAAGAGATTGTTACCATTGCTGTCTGCCTTTGCACTATATTTCCAAGGCCAGCAACAGGCTATAGGTTAGTGCAACAAATTCTACAGCAAGGGAATGCTGCTTAGCTTAATTATTGTGTTTTGATTTTGGTTAGAGTTTTGATTGCCTTGAGTACATGGTTTTCTTTCTTTTCATTTGAAGTTTTGTTATTTATTATTTTTTGTTACTGTAATTTGCTGTTTTGCTAAGGCTGTATAATGTATACATTGACTCCTCCACTTTAAGCTGGTATTGAATAAAATTAATATATTTTAATGAATAAAAAGGCAATCTCTAATTTTTATCTCATAATATTCATGTGTGGTTCACAGTCTTGTAACAGTAGAAGTATCAGGTAGGAATGGACATCTTCAAATGAAAAGTGTCTTAGGCTTCCTTATTAGTTCCCAACCAGTCAGAGCTACACAAAGAATTGTGCTTATGATGTGGATAGTGTGACACACTTTGTGGATCCCAAATTCCTGCTGAAAAACACATCCATGCTGTATCTTTGTGGTCATAAATTCAGCTATGTTAAAATGGACTACTCTGTAGATTCTCATGATGAACAAACAGAGGAGAAACACAAGAGTGTTTCTCTAATACATCCCAAGAAATAAAATTATTCACTAAGGGAGTATCAAAGAAATTATTAACCACAGAGCTGTATGCCTCTTGTTTCCTTGAAAGGTAGCATCACTTATAACTGCACAGCAGAGATCATGAATTCCAAGACCTATTGGGAGATGTTGGGTTTTGTTTGTTTGTGTGTTTTGTTTTGATTTTGGTGGTGTTATTGTTGTACTGATGATGATTTTTGTCCTCTTGTCCTGGAAAACGTATTTGATGCCTTTTTAAATTTGGTTAGAGTGTTGTTTCTGTTTTTGCATTATTTCTCTTATGTGTATGGGTGTTTTTCCTGCTGTGTGTCTGTATACTACATGCATGCAATTCCCCTGAGGCCAGAGGAGGTCAGTGTATTCCACCTGGAACTGAAGTGACTAGGATTGTTAATCACTGTTCTTTAGGTCCTCTGAGAAACAAAGTCTCAAATGGATAAGCCATCTATCCAGCCCCTGCTTGGACTTTTCTCCTTCCTTGTGTGGTGTGTTAGTTACACTGCATCCCACCCAATAAAAGGGAGATTTTTCTTCAGACCTGTAGGGTCACATACATGGGGCAAGCATGCTCAGTGTTTAAACTTTGAGGTCTCCATGTAGGGCATTAAAGTGGATCATGCCTCAGGATCTCTTATTGTCAGGAATGGAGCAGATTTCTCATGTCTCATCCTTCATGACAGTGCAGATTAGGCTTTATCAGATGAATTGCAGAATTGAAAACTCTCTGAGTGGTGGAAGTGGTAAATAAATCATGATCAAGTACCATCAAAACAGTGTTTAGATTAAGCTTCAGACAAGGCCAGGGTAATAGAACATTCAGCAGAGGACACAGGACTGTGTGGTGAATATTTCAGCTCAAACCTAGCAAGAGAAAGGGATGGTAGATGTTGTCTGTATCTTTGCTCTGCCTTCTACCTTTACTCTGGCAAGTGACTTTGCTGTGAGGACCCTCCTAGTTTCCCTTAAATCTGAGGCTAAAACACAGACAGAAAGACAGACAGACAGACAGACAGACAGACAGACACACACACACACACACACACACACACACACACACACACACACTTGTTCATTTTCTACTTGTTCTCTTGGGTTGTACTATCTCCAGACTCGGAAACGGTGTCTTCATCAATTACTTATCTCAACCTCTCCCACCTCCCCTACATTTTAACTTTCAGTCACATCTGTCCCCTGCTAATTGCCCTAACCACCTTTCTGTAGGAGCAGACTTGGTGGCCACTATATTTTGATACCTCACATTGCTGCATTGTTCTTCTTTCACCAAAGCATGCACCCTTTCCTTTGGATCAGTTTTGCTCCAGGGACCTGTACCTTCTGCCCAGCAATTAGCCCATGGCTTTGTTTACTGAGAGGTCAACAAACAGTTGAGAACAGGACCTTAACATCAGAACTGCCCCCTACAGGTAGACGGTGTGCTGTTACCATAGTAGATCACACAGTATATTAGGAAATGTTTCTTCAGATGAGAAACTGATTCTGGTGAATCTCCCCTGAATTGTGTGACTTCTGAGATTGTGGAGGAAGTAATCCTGTGCATCTCCAGACTGGTGTTGCCAAATCCAAGAGCAAAAAGAATCACCTCTCTATGAATGATGGGGAGACCTACACAGAGAACTTCAGTATAGACACAGAGCTTCTTCAGTTCCATGACTGAGGTGATCAGGTGGTTTGCTGTCTCAACAAGTACAGTCCTTTGTGCCAACTCTCAGAACCAGGGCTCCTTCCCTTATTCCTACATGGTTGAAGGAAAGAGCAGACCACCTACAAATTGTCCTCAGATTTTAATGTTGGGGTTGCAGTGCGTTACTCCCCACTCCAAACTTTCAGTGTTTTGCTGTTAGGTTTCTTAACTGCACTCATTTCGTTAATAATTACCACTTTGTCTTAATCTTACATTTTCTCACACACTTTTCTACATCTATTTGCTCTACATTTTACTTCTAATTCTCACTGTAAACTTCATTAAATGTGGTCACTACAGATCATTTCAGATTTTGTCTCAAAGTCTGCAAGTTTGTTGACTGGTATTTATGAAGTTATGCTTGATGCTCCATCAGGGCAAGAAAAATTGTACACGCTCAGACACTTCCTGGATGCCCAAGCCGTTCTTGATATGCCTCAGCACTTGTCCTCCTCCAAATGTGCATTCTTGCTGGGCTAGTGGCTAGATGAAATTAAGGCCTATTCACAACAAGGAAAGCAATATAAGAAGAAACTGCAGACTACGATTGCCATGGTGATTAGGGATGAGTTGCCATAGTGGTGCATTTGCTGCTCACACTCAGTGCACATCACACAGCAGTTCTCTTGGTGCGAGATCTTGTCCTGGTCTGTGCCATGTTTGAGTTTCTGCAGGAGCATTTTAGACCTATAGAAGGAAGGGCCAAAGACCTGGTAAGCATTTGTCAGTTCAGCTCTCCCTCCAACACCAGTTCTATTCAGCTGGACAGTCCAGCATGACCCATCAGCAGAAGCCATTCCTTGATCCCCAAGTGTTGTAGAGCACCTGGGCTTGGATCGTTTTCTCAGCTTTTAAAAACTGCCAGAAACTGAACTGTGAACTACACACTGTACTGGAGTTAAAAAAATTATATTTCTCCATTAGTCCAGGTATATTATACTGAGTAGTAACATTGTAGGAATGTCTGAGTCTGAGTTCAAGAGAGATGAGAGCTACCTAGAAAACAATATAGATGTCTTATAAGGAACCTGTCAAGAATTGAAGTGAAGGCTTTAATTATTTCTCCAGTGCAGGAACCTGCCTGTGTTCCACTTGTCAATCCCTTTATCTGGAAATACACACAAAAAAAACATCTCCCATGAAATCCATGGGCACTGCCCTGGTCCTATAATCAGCAAGAGTGTGTTAAAGAAAATTACTCCCAAGGCTAGACACTGAACTATAGGTGTTGGTCTGAAGAAACAGAACATACAGTTCTATGTCTATGGGTTTTGTAGGGCACACTCTCAAACACACAAAATATTTGTGTTCACACATTATCAGCATGGTATATTGCAGTAACAAGTTTAGTTTCCCAGGTATTGCAAATAAAAAAAATCTACCAGTATATTTCCAGGTATAAAAAAATCAAATCTTGAATGGGATAGGTACATAGTGGCATAGCATATGGACAGTGCAGTCAGTGATATGCTTTCCTCCCTTAAACCTAACTTGGAATCAGGCTTCTTGGCCTATGATCTAATCTGGCTTAGCAAGTTCCCAAGGCTGTGTAGAGTAGGTTTGTTTCCCAGCTAAGGATCACATGTTGGTGGTAGACTAGCTTCTTTTTCTTGTTCACTGTTCCAGACTTGACCCCAAGTAAACAGCTTCTTCCAATAGGAGCTCCCTTTACCATGGCCTGACTGACTTGGTGTCCAAAGCTATGAGCCCAGAATAATAAGAAGTCCCCATAACTAGGATAGAAATGTTCAAATTTCTCCCAATAATTTGACTGTGTCAGGGATATTTTGAGCAAAATAAGACTGACTAGTTGAAATGCCAAATGCTTGTTTGGATTATCTCACACTGAGCAATAGTCCATGGAAGGACTGTACCAAATGGTACATTTTCACTCTTTACCTGATGGACATCTGGATAGTTTCTCCTTCAGGGCTGCTCTGCAGACCACTACAACCCTGATGTGCCCTAGTTGCTCTGTGTACTTCTACTGCTTGTTCTTAAATCACTGAGTAAATGGGACTTCATTTCCACTTTCTGAACAAGGCTTCTCACAGACCTACCAAATTTTATACTACCAGACCTGTCTGAAGGTTCTCATGACTCCCGACCCAAATTGAGACTGATTTTAACTCAGAGAAAGCGATTTTGAATAACAGCAGTTGCAGAATGCTACACAGATAACATTGGTTGAGTGCTTTAGTGTATCATGACCTTCAAGGGTCTCCTGAAGCAGCCCTGTTCTTGCACCACAGCTCTGGGACTTCTGCTGGATGCAGATTCAGCTCCAAGCAACTCAATGTCTCAAGGAATAAAATCCAAGACAAACTTGAAGGCAAACTTTTACTGAGTAGAAGTAGCTGGAAAGTAAATGGTAGCAGACAATGAGGAAAACAACCTGGAATGCTAAGAAGTCACAGTGAGCCACCTGACATTCCAGTGGGCCCTGACAGTTCATCAAGAACAGAAAAGGGACATAAACACATGGATTTTATACAGTAACCTTCCCCTTAACTCCATGCACCATATTCTTTTGACTTGCTCCAAATGACTTCAATGAGAATCAACAGTTTGCCCCTAATCATTTGACAATCTGACTTTACAAGAGTTTTTTGTGTTCTGTTTCTCTTGGGAGCTAGGTTCTGATGCAGAATAATTGGACTGTTGTATTTGATATTTCCTGGAAGCAAACTGAAATCTCAGATTGCTTTTCTCATTAAACTTGGCATCTAGAAACAACACAGGTGCATGTCTGAACAAAGACACACACACAGAAATAGAGAGAGACACATGTATTAACAACACACACACACACACACACACACACAAACACACTGTTGTATATACAAACACCCATACCAAAAAAAAAAAAACACTTGCAAAATCATCTTGCATTAAACAAACACAAAATATTAGTATAAACACAATCATCCATACCTGGCCAAATAAAACTTAGATGCACAAGCATTCACACTACACACCACAAACACACCACACACACACACACACACACACACACACAGAGAGAGAGAGAGAGAGAGAGAGAGAGAGAGAGAGAGAGAGAAACACCAAAACTTATAAGTTAGCATAAAACCATGAGTAATCTCTCATGTTTGAAAAAAAGGTAATTTAGGCGAAGCAGATGATTCAAGTGAGTGACACTGGTTGGTCTATGTTTGTGGTTACTCATGAGGGCTCTGCCTCTGATGCCTCATCCTACCTGCTGATGCTTGGCACCCGGGACATAGATGTTCTTGTTGGACTCCTCACAGAAACTCTTATCTTCTCCATAGGACACTTGTGGTTCACTCTGCTCCACCAGCAGATTTCTGTTCCCACTCTGCAGCAATACCCTGACATTGTCTTTCAGTTGAGAACATTCTCTAAGGAGTTGGCAGTGCCTGGTGCTGAACCACAAACAAACAAAATGGTGATTCCCAGCCAGCTTCCATTTGCCTGTCACTCCTCCCAGTACCATCATCCCTGTAAGTGTCCTGGTCCCCAGACAGCCTCAGACTAGAGTCCCCAGTATACATATCAGCACCAAGTAGAGGCAGGTCTCATCCAGAGACCAGCCGCATTCCCCCAGACTGAAATTACTTCTGTAAGGCCTGACAGCAAGTGGGTTTATGTCCATCAAGGAAGATGAAATGTTCCTCATGGGTGCTTACCTGTCCCTGGTACTAGAAAACCATCAGCAGGTAGAGGGCAATTCCCCTCTGAGAGAGGAGAGAAGACCCAACAGGAATACACTCTTTCCATTTTTGTCATGGATCCCAGATCTTTAAATCTATTGTCAGAGCCATAGAGGTTCAGTGTTGCTTGATATTCCCAACGAGGTGAAAATATTTTCTATGTAGAGGATCCTGAATTTGGAAGAATAAAGACTGAAAGGTCTTACAAACTTATCCACTTCTACATTCTTCAGACTTAGGACACCTGAGTGCAAGAGGTACAGATCCATGACCCTTGCCTCAAGGCAGGGTTCCTTTTAAGAAACAGTTAGTATAGAACCAGAGCCCTTACTTTTGTTCAAAGTCCTAGAAGGACAGAAGCATTCCCTGTCTAGAGCTGGGGTCTCAGCTTTGTCAGTCACTCACCTGTAGGAATAGTTTTCTTCAATGAGGTCCTTGTATTTCTCCATGGCATCAATTACTGACTCTGTCATTTTCTGGATATTCATAATGATCTTTTCGTGGTTTCTTTTAATGATGTTGAATTCAATGTTCATCCTGTGTTAGGGCATGGCACACAGAGCAAATATTTCTGTAAGTGTCATATGGAGAACGGCTGTATCCTGGACTACCCCAGCCAATAATACATGCCACATCCTTGCTCTTTGGACATGGGGCCTATTGGTGCTGATTAAACTTATAATCCTTGGCACAGGACAGCAGAGCCAGGGGACCAAATGGAGGGAGCAGACCTCCAAGAGCATCTCGTGTGAGCCTGAAGGAATACACTAGTTCTGTGAGAAGTTTCTCCTAGTCTCCGCCACAATCTTGGGCCCAATAGATTTTTCTGATGACTTTTCTTTTATTTTTAAGGCAGGCCTCTCAATCCTTGGTTTCTATTGTTACATGAATTCTCAGAGGACAAGAAGAGTATTTCCAGGGAGAGGCTTAATAACACTTCCTCCCCAGGAGATTCCTATGTGTCACCAGTGCAAACACAAAGAGCAAAGTACCCAGTTGAACAATTTGGTTGTCTACTGACTCAACACTATCCTGACCTGCAAACTGTGCATCTGACAAATCCTCAAACCCCATCAAAGGTCGCAGAGCCTCAGATCCTTAACAGCACAAACACAACTACATTCACACACATACACACCAACCCACCCACAAACACAATTAGAATGCCAGCTAAATCCAGGGAGGTGCCATAGTCTCAGAGTATAAGGACCAAACTCAGAGGAAAGCAGTGATGACCTGCAGGCATTTCATTTACACACTGAGAGGCAGCAAATCTGACCAAGTCGTTCCAGCTGTGAACAGAACCAATCAAACTCCAAGTACCTCAAGGTCAAGTATCCTACTTCACAACACCTGTCAGGGCTTTCTAACATGCATGATTAGAGATGACACACTCCTTTGATGAGAGGAAATCTTGGGTTAATAGAGAGGACACAATACAGTCAACAGGGGACTGAGCATAATTACTACCTGTAGTTCAAATCATTATAATTGTACAGGTTCAGCATTTGACTAATTTCTTCCTCCTCAAAGCTCATCTTCTTGATCTTCAATTTCAGTTCTTCCAATCTCGTCATCTCATTCCAGTTACTGATGGTGGAATTCTGGGATGATGTTTGCCTAGCAGAGTCTGGAGATGAATAAACACAAATGAATTTGCAGAGTGGATGGCCCAGGGGCAGCAGAGACCATTCTGTTACCAACAAAAGAAGGGTGAGGAAGAGGAAAAGCTAGAGACAGGGTGAATCCCAGAAGGAGCAGAAAAGCAATCTTTGAGCTATTCTGCTCAGCTATATCCCTCTTCCCAACCACCATCATCATACATATGGCACACTCTCTATTACAGAGAGTATTATGCACTGAAATCCATAAGGTGCCTCAGACATAACGACTTAGGGATCTTTGTCAGCTCATATCAGATGTGATGCAGGTAAATCCTGGAGTTCACATTGCTTAGCACCATCAAGGTCTAATCATGTGTGTTGAAACCCAAAGTGTCTGAGACCCCACACATGACCAGAGTCACATCCTTCTCTGTTCTTGTCCTCAGAGACTCCTTTAACCTGTAGTAATCCAGAGGATGGAGGGCTTCAACTCCTACCATGAACGGACACACTGTTAATCTCATAGTTCCTACTGATGGCATTCTTTGCCACTCAAAACGAAATTAAATAGCTCCCAGAAAAGTAGCTGCAGGCTTGTCAGTACCTGGCTCTCTGTCAAACTAATAATCAGAAATTCTTGACTCTTGTTCTACCATTGAGAAATCCCAAGGCTCCAGCTTGTAAGGCATACTCCTGGAAGGCCCAGGTCAAGCCTATTTCTTCCAGAAAGTTCCCCAACTCTACCCAGGACTCACTGTGCCTTCCCCAGAATGATTTCAGTCTTCCTTTCTTACAAGACAGGAGGCCAGCTTCTTTCTTACTGGGAGTGGTCTCTCCTTGATCACCATTCTCTTTCCGAAAAAGCCTAAGCAGCCTGGAAAACATGCCTGTTTGTGAATCCAAAAGGCACTGAAGAAATATCCCACAGGCAGTTGTTGTCACCACAACACAGTTGACATCACAGAATATTCTACTTCTTTCCTAGATACAAGAGAATGTCCAAGGAAGGCATTCCTGATGATGTCACTGGATACTGCCATGACCTACCTGCTAAATAGCTGTCCCCAAATTGTGCAGTTTCTGGGGTGCTCTTTCCTGGAGCCTCCCATATGACCCAGGGAATACACTTTGGCAACTTCTCCATCCAAAGTTAGAGTTTTCTCTCTGCTTCATGACAAGTGAAGTGCTTCAGATGGAAAGAGTTGGTTAGGACCCTGACATGGGTTAAAAAAAATTCTTTAGCACCCAAATCTCTAGAGACCATGAATGTGGGAAATTGTTCTCAATAATAAATATACCACCTGAGCCAATTCATGTGAAATACAGGCCACTTCCCCGGGTTTTCCCTGTTTCCCAGAGGCCAATATCTTTCTCCTATACCTTTAACTGTATAAAACATGGATAGTATTTTCTTAATGTCCATTCCTTCATAGTGGGCATTGTTTCCATATACACATGCATGTGTTTCACAAAATCTCTGGTTTACAATCCTATCTTTTACAAGGAAAGCTCCCATTTCTTTGGAACATAGGGGCTCAACTACAGGGCAAATGTAAAATTGTAAACTTTTTCTTCTTCAAAGTATTAAGGTGCACATCCTTCCTTTCTCAAATACAAACAGACAATTGTATAAGTGGCCGTCAGTGAGCAAAGGTCAACCTGGATAGTGCACTACTACATTGTAGCCTCATAGCTGTCACTTCTCCAATAACTGTCTTCCTCAATTCCCAAGTCCAGGCATGAGGATGTTGGGGGTTGTACCATGACACTGTACTCATATCACACATAAGAATCAGGATGCTAGGCAGGGAGTGGGATGGCCTGAGGTCAGGTTGAACCTCAATTGTAATGGCCCATAAGTTCAGGAGGGAGTCCCTTTGGCATTGTGGCTTCTGCATTCTTATCCTGGATGTGCTGAATCTGTGCTATAATGCCACATAACTTCACAGATGTAACAGTGTAGTCATGTATGGCTTTTGCGGGGTGACATGTGCCTTTGACTACTACCTTGAGCCACATAATATCACCATGCAAAGCTCAACAGAAGAGGGGAAGATTGTTGATGCATTAGAAGTTTGAGGGCCTTTTCTTCCCATTAGGGCACATGTTTTCCCAATGTGATTTCTCTTTTGAAATTTCACTGATGGTGTCTTAGTAGTTTCCTGCCCTGAAGGTTCCTGGATGCCCCAACAATGGGCCAACTGGATTCAGACTCCTGTTTACCAAAAGAAGGGTTGCTGCAGAATCATGCCATGGCAGCAGGCAGGTCAACTAGGCTACTCTTATGTCCAGCACACCTGGTACAGGACTGGAGGCCTGAGCTATCTGGGGAAAGGAAGCAGCACACAATATCACACAGCAATCTCTGCTGCAACTGCTACAACTGCAATAGGAGTGTATGTCTGTTTGTTTTATATTATGAATACCTACAAAGCTGTTCATTGTTAATACATGCCTTTCATCCCAGCACTCAACAGTTTGTATTTAAAATTGTTGTGGTTAGTCTTCCTGTTGTTTGGTTTGGTTTTTGTTTTTAATTCCCGCAGCTAATTGCACGGCACCTAGAATGTTAAACCCATGTATGTAAAGCTGTATTATTTATGTTAGTCAATGATTTTATTCTTAGCAACCACTCCACAGATGATCCATCCCAAAATTCAATTTCAAGTCAGGAAAACAGTCATAGAGATGTTAGTAAACTTGTATGGTCTACCCAACACATCACGACTGTAGGATGACATCCCATTTTTGGATTACCTAAGAGATTGTTTATGAGATGACAGGCCTCTGCATAAGTCTGCATTTGGATGGCAGAATGCCTGGAATGGCTGAAAGAATGCCTGCTCTCTGAAGGCCATGTCTGGCCCTTTAGTGCCTCTGCAGCCTGAGGCAGACATCTGCCAGGAACCCAGGAACACTTGGCCAGGGTTTGTTCTGGACTGCATTTTGGATGAGCCCTGAGACCTGGGTGAACAGAGGCCTCAAGAGTTCTGGAAAAGGTGAGCAGAGTCCATTGGGCGGCAAGTCCTCCATTTTATTTATCTTTGCTGTGTACACAGTATATGTAAATGACAAAGGTATCCTGTTGTACAACATCTAGTCACTCTAGATGTTAAAGTGTTTGCCAGTGTATCCACCCTAGAGTTAGTAGAGCAATACATTTTCCCATTCTGTTAAAGAATGTAATATAATTTTTGTATTAATATATTTTTTACTTATTCACTTTACATGCTGCTCAATACTCTCCCGTCACCCACATTTTCCCAATACACCTGGCACCTTCTCTGAGCAGATGAGGGCCAGATCTCTCAGGACCTGGCTTCTTCTACCTCACCAAGTTACCCTGTCCTGAGGAAAGGTGCTGAAGGAGATGGAAATGGATGCCTTCTACTTGACTTTCTTCTTGCTCCACTCCACTGTCTTTGGGAAGTTCATGCAGAACTAATCTTGAACTTGGTACTTCATTCAGATGCTCCACAAGAAGCATTGACTCTGTGAATATTCTTGAGAGGATATTTCCATCAAACCTACTCCCACTAGTATCCTGACAATGACAAAGGTAATGGGATGCTGGACCTCTATTGCAGGAATTTCCAACTTTGAAGGTCAGTATGAAGTGAATCTGGTTTATTTTTTTAATTCTTTCTAAAAATTGGATATTTTGTTTGCATTTCAAATGTTTTCTATTTCTAGGCCTCCCCTTAGAAACCCCCCAATCCGATCCCACTCTCCCTGCCTCTATGAGGGTGCTCCATGAACCATCCACTCCTCCCGTCTTCCCCCCAGCCATGGTATACCCCTACACTGGACACTGAACACCCCCCTGAGTTACATTCCAGACCTGTAACTTCATTCATCTGCGACAACAGCTACAAGACAAAGGGCAAATGAGACTCAGTAGTCAGTTTGGCTGCTACAAGGTTGGTCCTTGAGAATGGCTTACAGAATGCTTTCAAGACTAGGGATGTCTATCTGAAAGAGAAAGAAAAAAGGCCTTAGTCCACACTGCATACTCAGGAAAGTTTAGTAGATGAAAGAAGATGTCCAGCTGTTTTTCGCCTACACAAATGGCAGTAGTGAGAGCCAGGTTAATCTGCCTGGCTGGTAGCATTCATCAAGAGTCAAGCACTGTGCTGAGGACCTACAAGTAAGTAAGCCCCAGGCTCCTTGCACAGAATGGACAGATGGACAAAAGACTTATATCATGTGATGGTGACTGTTTTTCTGTGTGTTTACAGGTGTCCCCTCTGTGTCAGCATGAGCTTAGAAAGAGTTGACCAACAGTGAGTAATTGAACCCCTTCCCTCAATACTTCTCAAGTTGCTGATTAAAAGCCATGGTTTGACAGCATCAGGTTGGGGAGGCAAGGGATTGTTTTCTTTACACATGAAGTTTCTGACTCACTGTTAGTCTCAGAAATCAGATCTGTTCCAGCGCAACTTCTCAAGACTGAAGCATCCACTGGAATAAATACTTCCTCAATACACTCTGAAGTCTACTGTGGTTAAAGCTCAACATCAACCATCTCTCGATCACCCTTCCGAGCTTTGCACAGGCATGCCCTCCACTAGAGGCATGTGACCTCTGCTTCAGGCTCCATCCTGGCACAATAGTTTGAAGCTTCATCCCAACACTGTTCAGCTGACTTTTAAATGGTGTTTCCTTCCTCCACCTCTGCCCCTAAGAGGATCTACTTAATTGGGCATTTCATTATTAGGCATTCCATGCCTAATCTGCATGGTTATCTGGCATGAGAGGTGACAGATCTCCTCCAAACCTGACAATCTGTGATTCTAGGGCATAATCTTGAACCCACAAGAGTACTGCATGTGTGCCTGGTGACCCAAGAAAACTAGCATGCCATCTTCAGGCACCTGTACCTAAATAAAGGTCTCCAGTAACTTCTATCTCTGGTTTGGGGTAATCTCTTTCAATGAGAAACCACACAAGTCTGGAAGGACAAAGATCGAATGTAGGGACTGGAGAGAAGTCTGTTCATTAAGAGCATTTGTCCATCCACAATAGTACCCAGAGGGCAGTTAACAATCCTATTACTCTGGCTCTAAGTGGAAGGAAATGCCCTCTTCTGGCCTTGGGAGGAATTGCATGTGTGTGGGTGCAGACATCCAGCAGAGAAAGCTACATATAAATAAAAGAAAACAAACAACAACCCTCCAAAACCAAACAACACCACAAAATCTCCAAATGTGTAGCCACACTAATATTAGATAAGAATAAAGCCAAGTCTCCACATGTCTGGGTTTTCTCAACATGAATATTTGGGACATCTCAATCTGGGAAATCATTTCAAGTTTACAGTTATTACAGAGGCTGTATTTCAAGGAAATGAGAGGCAGATAGCTCTGGATTTCCTGGTTTCTTGTATACACTCAGAATGAATACTCCTTTCCTAAGAGGCTTTAGAACAATACAGTTGTGACTCTCATTAATTTGGTCTGCATGACTAGTTCAGAAACATGTGAATTCCTGCACCATATTTTAGGGGTTTCTAAGTATATGACCTAAAGGATACAGTATGGATACATTTTTCATTATTAAGTGGGTATCCACAGAGTAGGTCATGACATCCATGCCCCCTAAAAAGTACTGTGTAGAACTGGCTGGCTGGGAATTCACCATGTAGCCCATGGTGCCTGGAGCTCATAGAGATCCATCTCTGTCTGTGAATTCTGGGCCTACAGGAGTGTGCCAACACACAGCGGTCAAAAAGTGAAGACTTGGAAACTGATTTTTTAATTCACAAAAATGCAGCCATTTCACTTAATAGGGGCTTAAAGGAATCTCTAATCAGCTAGATCAGTATAGTCAGTGTATATTGCCACAGCAAAATACCAAAATAATGACCAGAACAAAAGAAAGAAAAATAAATATCAAAACCACAAACCAATGGAACAAAAAGCCTAAAACCCAAACCAACCCAAAAAAAACCCAAACCAAAATCAATCAAACAAACAAACAATCAAGATGAGCAGAGTTCTCTTGCTGCAGTTGCGCAGCACTGAACTAAACCATGTGGACAGCCCTGAAGACAGGGTGTAAAGGCAGTTTTAGAGGTAATAGCCTATCAGGACAATGCTTCTTAGGCTTTTTGGGGGGCTTTTTAGGTGCAGCCTTCCCAAAGCTAAGGATTAAAGGTATTATAGGCTTTTGAGCAAAGACTTTTAACTTTAGTTAACTCATCTCCTCTAAAGATTATCAGATGTCAGATCAAAACAAGTATTAATTTTAACTCTTGAACTTTTTCTCCTGAATTCTGAGCCACTATGGATGTGCTTCTGCCTTCTCTGAAGTCCTGCCTGATGCAAGCTCAACAAGAGGGGTATCCCACACACCTCTGTGTACAAACAGAATTCTCTTGCCTATCTGGACCCTCATGTTACCTCTGCTCAAGTATTTCTACTCCTAAGAAGACGCACTTCTTGATGTACACCAATAATTTTGTAATGTAATATATAATATAACGTACACAATATAATATAGACTATAATTTCTACCATCCTAAGGGTTCTTGATGCTTTGTTGTGGATACTCATAGCTATCCTCCTGCTTTTTCTGACACATCCAGCACACAGCAGCACTGACCTGGATATGCTATTGCTTCCTTGGCTGTGGAATGGCTGTTGAGCCTAATGCTCTTAAAGCTTTGTTCATTCCCAAGTAGGCACTTTTTACATTAATTGCAAATAGTGAGTTTCTTAAGTTCTTAGCTTGAACTATGATACAAGTTCTTACTGTTCCCACACAGGCATGTCTAATAATGTCTTGGTCCTGACCTATAACATTGAGAAATGAATAATGGCAGTTAAACAGTTGCAGCAGTAGAATTCTCTGAAATGCTATTTCACAGAAAGTTTTACAGCTACACTTTTGAGATGATTCCTCTGAAACTCTAATATGTCTTCATTTATCAAAGGTGTTTTAAGAGTGGAGCAGGAATCCTAAGTTCTGTCTGTGACACTGGGTTTAACTTAATTGTGGATGATGCACTTCATATCCTGGACACATCCTTCATGACACACACAATGGACAGCATGTATCTAGAAGAGTCCACAGTACCTCATGCTCCATAAGTTTAGGAGCACCCATCTTGAAAGAGAGCATTACCTCCTCTGTTATACACTGTTAGCACACCACATAACCCCCAACTTAGACCATTTGTAGACATCCTTGTGGTTCAGATTAACCACATACTATGGATCATTATTCTCTCCAGTGGGATTCATGACTGCATGGTAAATAATTTGCAGTGTCCTTAGGTTCTTTTTTTCCACCAAGATTCAGCAAATGTTGATTAATCTGAGAAGCTGAATTTGTCTTTCACATTGATATTTTGGCCATCTGAGGCTCATGTATGAATCTCATCAGCTGCAGGTACAACACTGGTTGAAAGCTCAGGTCGTTCTCCCTGAAGGTCATGTTTGTTGTTGTTGTCCAGTTGTACTGTCACCTGATTCATAAGTGAATCCCATATATGATTCCTTTATTCTTAGCTGGATCTCATCAGAATTTCTGGGTCTGGGAGACAACATCTTTGCCCTGAATGTAGTTCATCATGCTGCCTCTGGATACTTTTGAAATGGCGCCTTCTGTGCACATGCCTTTAAGCTGGCTTCACATTTTCTAACAATACTCAACATAGTTCTTGAGTGTCAGGGAGTTACCTGAAAATTTCCAACCATGTAATTGTTACTTCCCACAGGGTTTAACATTGTGTGGTATTTCATAAAATACACTTCATTGACCTAAGGGATGCTTTTTGATAATTTATTGCTCTCTTCTGGCATAATATATAAAGCATTTGATATCTGCTCTGTGAAGAAGAATTAAGTCAAGAGCAGGCTATTCCTGTAATATGTTGACCACTGTGTGATTCTTTCAGCCAACTCTTTCATGCCTGTGTGCTAATTCAAGATTCAACAAATCCATGGGGATTATCTTCTGTCCAAAGAGGTCAAATGTACTCAAAAGTACATAGATACACACACACACATACACACACACACATGTATTCAGACCTACAGATAGACATATCCATATTCACACAGTAAATGGTTACAGCAAAGCTCCAACATGCAGGCTCTAAGTATTCCACACATATATACATACATAAGTAACACAATTGGTAAAGAGTAGAAACAATGTTCCAACCCGCTCTAACACAACCTTCACATGTACACACATGGTCGATGGATGGAAGAGACAATTCTCCAGCCACACCACACCATGCTTTATTCTTTCCTCCATTGTTTATATGTCCCAGCAAATTCTTTCAAGCAGTATACAATTACAATGTGATTATGTTTTAGTTTCCTACCAGTAAATGATTATGATAAAAACAATGTGTTAATACATCATTAGCATTAAAGGAAATAATATTACATATTAAGGTAAAAAAACAAATTATTTTTAAAAACCTACTTACATTCATAACCAAGCAACTTATTATACATTAACAAAGTGTAAGCAAAGAAGGCAAATTTCTCAGCTAGTTTCTCTTACTGAAAGGCAGCAATTTGTTGTAATAAAAAAAGAAGTAATTATTTTATTATCTATTTTAAAGTAATCTTGTAAAATTCTGAAAAGTATCACAAATGTAAACATTTATATAAATATCAGTCATATCTACCTTAAATCCTCAAAATGTGTATCTACTCCTTAGCAATTCTTCATAAGTCCTATCAGGAAGCTGAGGGCAAAATAAGGGTATACAAAATCAATTAGCCCCCTTCCACCCTCAGTGAGAGTCCTGTAAGCCAGTGCTACCATGGTTTTGTTCTCTGAACAAAAAGGTCCATATCTTTAAGTATGCCTTTGATCTTCATGGTGTTCCCTAAAGTTTTCATATCAGAGTCAGGAGTACCAAACATGGCTACAGACCTTCACTAAAATCTTTATTCTCCCAAAGGTTTTCTAAGGGTGGTGGTCATTGTCAGCAATCTACATATTTTTCAGGGTGGTGACTGAATCATGATGTGCTCCACCAGCAATGCCTGAAAGAAATCAAGCATTAATATTGTGAATGCCAGAGACACTGTCAGGTGGGGGACAGGAAGCACCCATAATGTTTTCAAATAACTCATAGATTCAGAGGGTTGTGAGGGCAAGAAGCAGAGCAGTACTTCATAACAGCACAATGTCCAATGTCATCTTAATGGCCATTCCACACCAAGGCCTACCCCTGTGGCTGTGGTAACCCATGGGCTGCATTCCATAAGTTTTAAGTTATTTGTCATTCCCCCTGCATGGCTCTTGGCCAGTAACTTCACTCAAGCTGTGAAACTGGGGAATCTCCAGTTGTTTGCCTTTGGAAGAGCAAACCACTAATACAACAGAGAGAGGAACTGTCCTCATCTCTAAACTACATTATCTTCAGCAACACTTGTGAATAATATGGGGTCTACTTCAACACAGATTGGAAGAGGTAGTATGATGCTATTGGTGTTTACTCTGTCAGGGTAGCATCATGATAGCATCACAGTATACCATGCTGGATTATCCACAACATATGGAGAGCTGAGAACCAGGCAAATGTTAAGAAACTCTAAAAGGACAAAGATATAGGGGACCCACTTGGTTTTACCCTTCCTCCCAGCCTGAGCTCTTAAGTTCTTTTGGAGGAAACTCAAGTAATGCTGCAGTTTTACTGCCAATAGGTGACCAACTCTTTCTGCTTCAGCAGGTACTGCACTCTTTCCTCCAGTCTGTTATGCTCTTGTTCAGTAGATAATTGTGACTTGATGGAGGATTAAAAGCACATGTGTGTGTGTTACAGTGTGATTGCACAGATACATGTACACTTGTGAACATACACAACTACATGTATGAACACAGAAAAGCACAGTGCATTACAATCATGTGTTCAGTTTCCCATTAATGCTAATGCAAGTGGCTATAACCTGCACTACTGTAGAAAAGAAAGTTAACTTTTGTCAGATGGAGAAAGATCACAATGGGAGGAAGAGATAGAGAACTCTGACAAAGTGCACAGTCAAGTGGACTCATGGGAGTCCTTTCCTTGCAACCAGGCACACTTAGCAAGTTCTCCAGGCTGTATAGGAAAGGCTTAGTTCCCCAGCAAGGATCAGCCCCTTGCTCTCACACACTGCTTCCCTCTTGCTTTAAGAGAAACAGTTTTCTCCAAAAGGAGCTCTCTTAACCACAGAGCAATGAGGTCAGGAAACTAGAAAATCTTCACAAACAGGAGGCAAAGTAAAATTTTAATCCCTGTAAGGTGATTTTATCAGGGATTTGATTGGCTAACAGAAGGCTGATGATCTCATGTCCAAATGACGTATGATTTCATACCAAAATATATTATTTCATGGAAGGGCTGAACCACATTGTACATTTTAATTCTTTGATTGAAGAACATTGAGATAATCTCAATTTGGGGCTGCTCTAAGGAATGCTGCTAAAATCCAAATATCCCCTAGTTTCTCTGTGGACACCCACTTCTCATTCTGGAATCACTGGGTCAACTGGAAACTGCAATTCAACTTTCTGAAGAATGGTACATGACTTCTGGCAGGGCTCTACCATGCACTGCCAACAGCAATATCTGAAGGGTCCTCATCTCCCCCAAATTTCCATGAAGTCAATTTTAACACAGTGTGAACAAGTTTGGGATAAAAGAAGGTACTGAGTGCTGCTGACACAGAGCTTTAGTGTATCAGGAGCCTAAGTGGGCTGCACTTCACTGAGACAGACCTGTTCTCACACCTCACCATGGCTATGTGAATTCCGCTTGTGTTTGAAGCACCTGCAAACACACGGCTACTCTAATCTCTCAAAGAACAAAATCCAGGTCAAGTTCTAAAGACAAGGATAACTGATTCAGTGTTAGGCAAAGGTGGAAAGAAAATGCTAGCTGGCATTGAGGATGAGAAGAAAACAGGCTGTAAGGGAGAAACAGTGAACCCCTGACCATCCAGTGAGCTGTTACCATTTACCCAGGACAGAGAAGGGACACAACTTCCCAGCTACCCTTTCTGCCTCCCCAGGACCTTGATTTGCCACAGCAGCCTCCTCCTAACCTTTGTGTACCCCATTCCTTTGGTTTCCTCCAAATGATTGTATTGTAAATGAACATTTTTTGCCTCTACAAACTCCTGAGAACTTTTATATTTACAATTACAGGTTTTGTTTGTTCCAGGGTGGACATGTAAAAAGTTGGGTGGCTTCATGCAATGTTTGATACAGAGTGGTAAAAACCTGAGTGGTCATAGTACTTTCTCACCTAAGGTGGGTACAATCATTGTTAAAGATGTTCCTTCCATGAGCAAGTGAACATAAACATGTGCAAAAAACCACAAACATGTGTATGAGAAAATACATAGAAACACAGACAGACAGACAGACAGACAGAGAGACACATACACACACATTCAAACATACAGAAGCAACCACAGCCACAAAAGCTCATACAGGCATCCACACCTACACATATACTCAACATGAGGACACAGATGCTCACCCATACCTGGGAAAGAACATATATGTGAATGCATGTGTGCTCATACACACATACAATATTGTACGAAGACCTTCACACATGGCCATATGTGCACACACAGATACACACATTCACAAAAACACATAGAGAGGGGCTCCCATCTGTACTCATATACCCACATGAACACCACTGGTAATGCACTAAGATCAAGAATTGAAAAATGAGACCTCATAAAATTGCAAAACTTCTGTAAGCCAAAGGAGACTGTTAATAGGAAAAAAATTGCAACCAACAGATTGGGAAAACATCTTTACTAACTCTGCATTTGAAAGAGGGCTAATAATACAATATATACAAAGAACTCAAGAAGATGGAATTGAGAATCAAATAAGCACATTAATAAATGGGATACAGAGTTAAAGAAAGAATTCTCAACTGAGGAATACCAGGTGATGAATAAAGAAATGTTCAACATCCACTACTGGGCATATACACAAAAGATGCTCCAACATATAAGAAAGACACAGGCTCTACTATGTTCATAGTAGCCTTATGTATAAAAGCCAGAATCTGGAAAGAACCCAGATTCCTTTCAATAGATGAATGGATACAGAAAATGTGGTACATTTACACAATGGAGTACTACTCAGCTATTAAAAACAATGACTTCATGAAATTCTTAGGCAAATGGATGGAACTAGAAAATGTCATCCTGAGAGATGTAACCCAATCACAAAGAATCACATGTGGTATTCACTCACTGATCAATGGATATTATCCCCAAAGCTGGAAATACCCAAGATTTAATTTGCATACAAGATGAAGTTCAAGAAGAAGGAAGACCAAAATGTGGATACTTTGGTCCTTCTTAGAAAAGGGGACAAAATACCCATGGGAGGAAATACAGAGAAAAACTGTGGAACAGAGACTGAAGAAAAGGCCATCCAGAGACTGCCCCACCTGGAGATTCATACCACATACAGTTACCCAACCTAGACAGTATTATTGATTCTAAGATAGGGGATATAACTGTGAACAACACACTGCCTCCTGCAGACTTTCTCTGCTGAACTAACTCTATGCCTAGCTACAAAAGTAAGGTCTTACATCTTCACCACATCTGGCTGGAATGTAGCTTCCCCTCCAGTATAATGGAGCAGGGACCTTGAATGAGTCCTATTGTTTCTGACCATCCACTTAAGTGGAACTTAGGTCCTTTCTGATTATGGGCAGTGTGATCTTTTCTGCATAGCTGATGGTCAATGTGATCTTGCTGGTGCTGCAGGTGCACTAAGGGTCTTGGTCCTATGGTCCTTCACCCCTGCATCACTCATATTTGTGCTCTAAGTGTGACTGTGTGGCATGGCAGTAAACAAGATGCTGGGCAAGTGTCAGTCAGTCCAGAGGTGCTGGCTGCCTAGCAGCAAACCCAAAGTCTACAGGAACTGCTGCCTGACCCAGGCAATCATTTATGTGAAGCCTCCTCCTTCATGATCTTTTTTGTGCTGGTCTAGACATGGTAGGTGCTGGCTATGGTACTGGAGTGCCAGCTGTCTTGAACACATCTCTTCTTCCACTCAAGCCACATTACCCTGTGCTTGGGGAAGTGCTGGCAGTGCTGGTTATGGATGCCTTCTGCTTGGATTTCTTCTGCCTCCAGTTTGCTGGCTTTGGGAAGTTCATGCAGAACTATCCGGGAACTTGGTGCTTCATCCAGATGGTCCACAAGGATTAATGGGATGCTTATTTGGAATAAGACTATATTTTCATCAAATCTACCGTCATTAGTATCCTGAAAGAGAAAAAGAGAATGGGACCCTAGGAATCTATTCCAGGACTTACCAGCTGGGCTTATAGCACCACTACAGAAGCCCACAAACATAACAAAGGTGAGGTCACACAGGGGTCATAAGAGCATCCTGCTCCTTTTGTAGAGTACTTCCCAGGGTCTTATCATACCCATACACCCACAGGATTGTTATAACCAGAGTCACAGGTAAGAAATAAAGAAAGACTTTCTATAATTCAATGAAAACAAAGATGCAGCATACCCAAACTTTTGGGACACAAGAAAAGCAGTGTTAAGGGTAAAAATCACAGTGCAGAGTGCTTTAATAAGGAATCTGAGGTTATCTTAGCCCAGCAACTTAACAACACACCTGAGGTCTCTAGGACAAAAAGAGGCAAACCTATCTAAGAGGAGTAGACAGCAGGGAATACTCAAACTCTGGGCTGAAAACAACCAAATAGAAACAAAGAGCTAGATACAAAGTGTCAACAAGAGCAAGAGCTGGTTCTTTGAGAAAATCAACAGGATAGATTAACCCTTAGCCAAACTAAGTGAAGGGCACTGAGACAGTACCCAAATTAACAAAATCTGAAATGAAAATGAAGACATAACAACAAAACCAGGAAATTTAAAATTCATTATGTCTTAGTAAAAAAGCTTATACTCAACAAATCTAGAAAATCTAGATGAAATGGATGATTTTATACACAGATACCACATACCCAAATCAAATCAAGATAAGGTAAACTATCTAAACAATCCCATGTCCCCTATAGGAGTAGAAAGAATAATTAAAATCCTCCCAATGAAAAATTCCCAGCACAAATGAGGCCATTGGTTCTCTAATCTGGAATGAGTCTGCACAAATCATCTTTGAGACTTTGAAGACAGGTGATTTTGGTTCTAACCATAGCACTTCAGGATACTTCCAAACCTTTTCATCTATAGGCCCATGAAACAAAAGTTACTGCAAAGGGTGTGGAACCACACATTGTATGCCCATTGAATCACAGTGTACTAGACTTGTCCAAGCTATTGGACCCTGTATAGTCAGGCTGGTCTACTTGTTTAAGAGCTGTGGTGGCTACCAGGATTCTAGTGAAAGAAGCAGAGAAGTTAACTCTGGGTTAGCATCTTATACTTACATTCACCCCATGCAGTTGAGACTCTTCTCAAAGGAACACCAAAACCCTGGCTGTTTAATGGACGTGTGAAACAGTAGCAGGTCCTATTTCCGAACCATCCTAGAATCTGGTTTGAAAACCCCTCTGGCATCAATCTTGCCAGATGATGACCCACAGATGCTCATCAGTAACTGTAAGAGTAAAAAAAACATGATGAAAGAGATCGGTTTAGAACTCATGGCAACCCCCAGATTTCATGTAAGAGTCTGATGCATCACTCAGGATGGGTGGGAAATCTTCATTAAACATGGAACCAGGTACACAGGGGCTTCAGCATTTATTACAACAGAAACGATTTGGACCTAAGACTTATAGACCAAATATATGGTGAAAAAGAAGACCTGTTATCAAGTATCAGGACGCCACTATGCTTTAGTTTCTGCATATGTGGATGTTATGATCTATAGGAAAGAGGGCTTATCACAGCTGGTGGGAAGGACATTAATAACAAAGGGGGATTCTTGGCTCTCCTCCAAACTATTTGCCTTCCTTTATGAGTTTCTTGCTTTCAATGCTGAGGACATAGACTTAATGACTCCTTCAGGGCCAGAGGTAACATGGAAGGGTGCTGTGTGAAGATCTATGACCTATGTACCAAGCAGCAATAGGTACGATGCATGAAGCATCAGGGGCAGGTTGACCTCATTACTAATAAACAAAGTCAAGCCCATGGAACCATCCTCCACCTTATCTAGGCACTCTCCTATGTCTTATCCAGTTGTTCTGCGATAATTTACAAGACTTTTAGGAGTTAGCCTCTTTCAAGAAACTGCATGATTGACAAGCAACACCTCCTACTCAATTACAAACTGCAGTTCATTAAGATAGATAAGCTAAACACACATTACACACCTACAGGCCATTATGCTAGAGGGGTTTTATTTGGGTGCCTACTTGACAGGAGCACAGAGCTTTGAGTTATATAGTCAGAGACTGTAGCTCATTTGCTTTGTAAGGGTTCATATGACTGTCACAGGTAGGAAGCAATTTGCAGTTTAAGTGCCCACTGGAATTGTAAAATGAGTGGTTCTCATTGTCTTATTTTTTTCGGGGGGTGGGCACAGGGCAGGGCTTTGTATGTTTTCTTTCCCTTTTCCCTGCATTGCAAAATAGGTCTCTTAACCCAGTCTAGACCTTGGTTCACAGTGACAGAGCCTGAGAAGCAGCTTGTCAGTCCTGTTTCATGTCAGTGTTGCTAGGGTTCTTTCCTGGAGCTTCTATCCAGGAGCTGACTGGATGATCATGGATGTGTGAAGAAAGGCTTCTCTCTGGCTGAGGGTTAGTGGGAGAGATGTTAGGGCTTCAAGAAAAAAAATTCTCCAACTCTCTCGACCTAGTCTGCAGAAGACTCTGCTCACTAAGCGTTTTTAGTCCCTAAGGGATGGATAGCACAGTCCTGGGTCTCACTTGAAACTTTAGCTTTTTTACATTCAATGGATCCTCCAGCATTGAGGTCTGTCTCCTTACTGTTTCCTGCTCACTTATGATTTCTGGTGTGTCTGGGGGAGGGGGATATGCATGTCTGTGCCTATATGTATATTGATGGGTGCGCTGAGAGGCCAGTTAATTACATGTGGTTTTGCAAGTCTTTCTGCAAAATAAGCCCAGGTCTCTCACTGAATCTGAAACTTCCTGCTTTGGTTAAGCTATCTGACAAGCATCTTTGAATTCATCTGTCACCTCCCAGCAGAGCTCTTGGTATTATTTGGTCTCAAGTCACTGCTACAAGGGTGAGCTACTCATAGAGAGGAAGAACATGGTAGCTCTCTCCACATTTTTACAGATTTTATTAGTTTTCGGTTTGTTGTTATTGTTGTAAAAAACCACTTTATTAACATGAACGAAGCCAATGCTGTCCTGTTCCAGGTTCAGATACAGAACTTGGCACACTGTGCTTTCTCATGAATTTCTTGTCATTAGTATTAAATCCCTAGGGTGAGGGAGGAGGGTGTTGGTGACCCAGGATGAGTCTTATCCTACAAACCTAGGCTCCACATAAAGCACAGGTGAGTTTTCCAACACAATAATACTTAGTAAAGAAACAGAACCCATATTGCCAAAACTTAAAAGTGAATAATTTCATTTTTAGGCCAGCCCACTCTTCCCAAACCTTACCATTTGACCTCAGATTCCCCTTTCCAGCCCTTCCCTCATTCATTACAACTTCCTATCCCTGGGTTGGTTGGCCCACCCATTTGCAGAACAACCAGGAAGCAAACATGGTACTCATGGAACCAGAACAGGATATGGGGCACAAAGGGGTGCTCAACAACAGCTGCACATATGAGACAAAAGTTGTCTCCAAGGATTTGGTAGTCCTATTTACATGACCCTTTGGAACCTGAACACCAGCCTCTCATTCTCAAAAGGGAGTATGAGGCTCTTAGAGAGAAGAGGGCAAGAGTCCAGGGAACCCCAGCTGGCACATAGGATGGTTCCCTAGTCTGGTGGAAAGCAGTGGGTTTGGTTGACTGACCACTGAGGCCATCTCACCTGGGTTCTTATAACTGGCCATCTGTTGGTCTTCAGAATCCAGTGGTCCCAGATACCAAGCTTCTTCCAGAATCTCCAAGTCTGGGTCCCTCCATGACCCAGGGACTTTCACACAGCACTCTTCCTCTCAATGCCTACCATATGGTGGCAGCAAGAGGAGCATCTGCATCTCCAACACTCAGGTCATGGGGACAGGCTGCCCCGGCTGGAAGTGACCTTCCTGGCTGTTTCTGCAAGGGCCTCTCCCTCTGCTCTACCTCCCAGGCTGCCAATGCTATTCCTATCACTCTAGGCAGAGGAGCTCCTGCTCCTGTGACCACCATCCCCTTCCAGCTTTATGGAATGAAGAGGTGTCTAAGGATGCCACTTCCGGAATTATCTAGGACCCAGATCATCCCTCCTGCTCTATGGTGCCTCACTCAGAGAGGCTCTGGTCCAGCCTTCTCCCAGGACACAAAGAAAGGCACCCCATTTATTGTTTTGTAATTAGAGTTTTTTATAATAAAAAGTTTTAAAATATACTTATTATAAAAATACAAAGTTAGACTTCTTTGCCTATCCTGTACTGAGATAACACCCTGGAAATTCATGGTGTGTCTTATTGGCTTCACCATGAGGATTCATGAAATCCTACAGTGCATCCCTCTGCTGACATTGTTTTGCTGAGTATTTCATGGACATGACTTTGCTTCAGGACACTTCCCCCTCACAGTTTTGTAGAGTGCTGCATTTCAGAGAAATCATTGCATGCTAATTCCCTAGCTTGCTTTGAACGTCATTAGGGATGTTTTAATATCACATGAACTGTAATGTGTTGTAAAGTTCATGGATAATAAACATGACTAACTGTCTTTTTAATGGTGCTACCAGGGTCTTCTGAGAGGGAGCCAAGGTAGGTTTAGAGAGCAGAATATGTTTCTACTTGAAGCTTCCTGGAGGATGTTCTTAAAACCCTCTTTCTTAGGATCTTGAATTGTGTGGACCAGCCTATCTGTATAGAGCTTATTAATTCTTGTAGGATCAGCAAGTATCTGCATGGGAAAAGTTCCTGAAACAGAAATAAGTACAGGCCTGACCAGCAGAGCCAGGGTTTGTCTAAGAGCCTACTACACAGCTTAGGTCCAACTCCCTTCTCAAGGGTCAGGAAATGTGCTGAAACATAGCAATCTTTGGATTGATGTGTGTGTCTCTTTGTGTCTGTGTGTGTCTCTGTGTGTGTGTGTCTCTGTGTGTGTGTCTGTGTGCTTTTGTCCATGTGTGTGTTAGCAGTTTTATGTTGTGTATTTCTGTATTGGTAGGTGCTTGTTTTAGGTGTTTGTAGTATGGTTTACTTGTACATACAAGTGTGTATTTAGGTATGTCTCTGTGTGTGCATGTGTGTGTGTGCATGTACGAAGGCATGAACTGGTTTGTTTCTGAACATATATGTACATATTCATATGTATCTATACATATATACACTTGGTCAGCAAACATCTTAAATGATAATACAGTCCAGCTTTAATGAGAAAGTACTCTATCAGTTCACTTTGCATCACAGAAACATCAAATACAGTAGCAGGTCATCATGCCTCTCCACCTAACTCAATAGAACCAAAGGAGACAGATAATGGTGTAAAGTCAGATATTCAACAGTTGGTAGAGAAAAACTATTCATCACTATTGAAACTGGTTGTAGAGCAAATCTATTTATCTATATTGAAATCATTTGTAGGAAAATAAAAGACTGTGGTACATGGAGGTGAGTAGGAGGCTGCCATGTCAAATCCATGAGCCTGAGAGTCAACAAGGCTGGCTAAGGGTCCGTGTCCCATCTCTGCTCTTCTCTATTAGCAGTGGTATCACGTCTTTCTTCATTAATATCCCTTTTACAGTTCAATGCTTTCCCTTGGGAAGATTTGTATACCGCACATTCTTGCTGATTATAGTGTCTCTTCAGTGAGCATGGATTCTGGGAGATGGATTCTCTGGGGATTCGCAGATGGAGGGGTTCACAAGAGGAACCCAGGCAGGTTCCTGCACTCTAGATATAATAACAGCCTTCACTTGAATGGTTGCTAGGCTCCCTAGAAGACCTCTGTACAGTGCTCTATTCAGACATTGTTATGCAGTTATTTTTCAATATAATATATATGGACTATTGGAGAAATGTGATGTTTTATTTTAGCTCCAGCACAGTGTGTAATTCACAATTAACTTGTAAGCTGTTTATTAAATCTGAGAAAAAATTTTAGGCCCAGATGCTCTGTGGCACTGCTTCTTTGGGGATACAAGGAAAGACCTTAGCTCAAAGGTCATACTGGATTGTCCTGCTGAATAAGCCTGGTGTTTGCTGGATAGCTGACATGACAGGTCCTCACCAGGCCTTTATGTCTTGCTCCCCTATGTCTGAAATACTCCAACAGAAACTCAAACAGGGCACAGAATAGGTCAAGGTATCCCAGAGACACAATTCTTCACCAGGAGCACTGATTGTGCAAAACAAGTGAACCACCATTGCATCTCATCCCTATAACCATGAAATCTTGGGCTGAATTTTCTTCCTTTCTTTGGGTAACTATATATCATAAAGGCCTTTATTTTGTCTAGCCTCTGGTTCTGCAAGAGTGCATGTTTGGAAGGCTTCAGGATGTGCTGAGGGTCATTAAGATCTGCTGGTCATCCTGGAGGGGCCTGAGAATGCAAATTTTGCTTGTCCTCATGGGTCATCCTGAATAATTTCATGGAGATAAGTCAAGCGAAGTTTAAAGACTTTGAGGTATTGTCTGTAACATGACTCCTGCTTTGCCTTGCAAGGACTTGTCCAACAGCACCCCACCCCAATTGGGGCATAGCTACATTCATCTTGAAGACATTATTACCACTAGTCACAGCCTTTGCACTATATTTCTAAGGCCATCAACAGACTGTAGGTCTCTGTTGCAAAATCTACAGCAAGAGAATGCTGCTTAGCTTAAGAACTGTGTTTTGGTTTTGGTTACTTTTGATTTCCTTGAGTATATGATTTTCTTTCTTTTCATTTGAAGTTTTGTCATTTATTTGTTTTTGTTACTATAATTAATTTGCTGTTTTGTTAATGCTATGTACTACATACTTTGACTCTCCTACTTTAAGCTTGTGTTGATTAAAATTAATGTATTCTTATGAATAAAAACATAATCTCTAATTTTTATCTCATAAGAACCTTCTGTATTCATGTGTGGTTCACAGTCTTGTAACACTAGAAGTATGAGGTAGGAATGGACCTCTTCAAGTGTAATGTGGCTTAGTGTTCATTATTCGTTCCCAAACAGTCACAGCTACACAGAGAATTGTGCTTTTGGTGTGGAAAGTGTGTCAAAATCTGTGGACCTAACTTCATGATGAAAAACATATCCATGCTGTATCTTTGTGGTCATAAATTCAGCTATGTTAAAATGCACTATTCCATGGATGCTCATGATGAACAAACAGAGGAGAAACACAAGAGTGTTTCTCTAATACATCCCAAGAAATAAAATTCACTAAGGGAATATCAAAGAAATTAGTAACCACAGAGCTGTATGCCTTTTATTTCCTTGAATGGTAGCATCACTTATAACTGCAAAGCAGAGATCATGAATTCCAAGATCATTTGGCAGATGTTATGATTTTTGTTTGTTTGTTTGTTTGTTTTGTTTTGGTGTTGGTGTTGTTCTACTGATGATGAATTTTGTTCTCTTGGCCTGGACAATGTATATGATGATATTTTTTAATTTGGTTAGGGCGTTGTTTCTGTTTTTGCATTATTTCATTTATGTGTATGGGTGTTTTTCCTGCTGTATGTCTGTACACTACATGCATGCAATTCTCCTGAGGCCAGAAGAGGTCAATGGATTACACCTGGAGCAGAAGTGATGGAGGATTTTTTTTTTATTTTTATCTAATGTGCATTGGTGTTTTGCCTGCATGTATGTCTGTGAAAGTGCCAGATCATGTAGTTACAGATGGTTGTAAGTTGACATGTGGAGGCTGGGAATTGAACCTGGGTCCTCTGGAAGAACAGTCAGTGCTCTTACCTCCTGAGCTATCTCTCCAGCACCGGAGATGGAGGATTGTTAATGTCACTCTTCAGATCTTCTAAGAAACAAAGTCTCAAATGGATAAGCCATCTATCCAGCACCTGCCTGGACTTTTGTCTTTCCTTGTGTGGTGTATCAGCTGCACTGGATCTCACCCATCCAAAGACAGAAGATTCTTGAGACCTCTAGGGTCACATACTTGGGGTAGGCATGCTCGGTGTTTAAATTTTGAGGCCTGCATGTAGGGCATTAGGGTTTGTTCCTGATCATGCCTCAGGATCTCTTTTTGTCAGGGTTGGAGTAGATCTCTCCTGTCTCATCCTGCATGACAATGCAGATTAGGCTTTATTAGATGAATTGCAGAATTGAAAACTCTCCTAAAGGTGGAGGTGGTAAATAAATCATGTTGAAGTACAATCAAAACAGTATTTAGATTAAGCTTCAGACAAGCCCAGGAGGAGGGAACCTGCAGCAGAGGATACAAGTCTGTGATGGTAAATATTTCAGTTCAAGGCTAGCAGGGAGAGGGATGGTAGATGTTGCCTGTATCTTTGCTCTACCTACTGCCTTTACTCTGGGTAGTGACTGTGCTACCAGGCCCCTCCTAGCTTCCCTTAAATCTGAGGCTAACACAAACACAAACACACACCCACACAATTTTACAAAAATACTTTATCTCAAAAAGATTAGGGCATCACATACCCACCATGACCTTCTATTCTTGAGAGTATATTGATCTGTAAGTACAACCAGAAGTTAGAAATGTATAAGGCATTCAGTGATTAGTGACAGGCTTTGGTCCTGGCTGAACCCCAAGGCTGTACAAAGCATTCCTGATCTGCTTGCCATGCTATTTTCTTTCCCAGCAGCCACATCTGCTGCTCAGTGTCATCATGATTTTCTCCAATGCTGCACAGCAATTGTCCTGTCATCTCCTTAAAGTCGGAAGTCCTACTGAGATTTGTTGAAGCTTTCCTCTTATTTTGTATCAATAATCAAAGGAAGGTAGTCTAGAATAAAGCCTGCAATGGGGTCATCTCCAGTTAGATCTCTTTTATGCCAGCTAGCAAAAGACAAAGTGTCTTGCCCTTGATCTTCACTTATTGCCAACCCTGGTTATGCATGCTGACCTCTGCAGGTGTCTTTATACTAAAGGCTCACCCCTATATTCTACATTCATTGACTCAAAACTCCAAGAATGTGACTGAGGCATAGGTGTCTTCAACAAAACTCTAATGGTCATTCTAATGCTCAGGCATTGCTGTAAGCCACAATATTACCTTCTCCCACATTAGAGCAGTATTCTCTAATACCAAGAAATATAGTTTTGGTGCAAACTAATAAGAGGTCATCAGGACTTTGAGACAGTTGGTTTAGGGAGGAAAGGGCAGGATTAGAAATTTTGCATCTGGCCCTCTTCAGGGGTGTTCATCTTTTCAAAAAATTTAAAAGCCCTTATACAAAGAGCAAAGACACAAATCTTGTGTATTTTAGAGGAAAAAAAAAACAGATCCTCTGTCAGTGGAAGCTGACATCACTGGTAGTACGGTCAGCGAGCATCTCACCATCAGATCCCATGGTCAAGGGGGTGAGTCCCGGGTCTCCTTGCAGGCAACTTGGTCCTCTCATCTGCAGGACTTGGGAATCTGCTCCGGGCCGAGGAGGGGTGAGGCAGGTCTCAGGAGCAGGCAATCAGGCAGTTGTACTCCAAACAGCCCAGGTCTGATCGCCCCTTCAAACCCTCCCGACTCTAGGCAAGCCCCTCAGGGAGCAGGTCTCTTGGTCCTCGTGCTAGAGCATAGGGTGCTGGTCAACTTTGCAGTCAAACTGGGTTCCACCACTAAAGTTTGCCAACTTGGCAGTTTCCAAAAGTTTGCCTTACATGGATGAATGACTGGTACCTCATTGTGCCATTTGGGCTGGTTTCCTAAATTGTAGATTTTCTTTCATTTTAAGTCCTTGGAACACCAGTCCTACTCTGTCAGGATCTGGGTAGGATTCAGGGTTTCTCCAAAATAGTCAATACTTTTAAAGAAGGCACTCTGGTGAAAGCAATAAGCAGGCATTTGTAGTGGTGGAACTTAAGTCCACTTCAAATTTGGTTATGCTGTTCTCTTGGGGTGGGGCCTGCATCCCATCCACATCTCGATATTAAATCAAGGCAATGTATTTAATATTAACATTAAGCACATGGGGAAGTAATGCTTTAAGAAACAGCACTTCTGTGAACAGCTTCCCATCTTCTAATACTTAACTGTGACAAAGCAAAAATACATTTGAAACACTCATGAGACATGTGCTGCAAACCACTATGTATTCCAGTCATTGGGTTTCTTGGAATCTAAACTCCTGGCCATACACATGAGTCTGTGGGGCTGTGTCAACATTTAGTAGCAACAGCAAGCCAGCCATCCTATTCCAGCAAAACAGAATTCACTGTTTAACTTGGAAGGAGGCTGGTGCGTGTTGGTTCAACTCTGGGAATTCTTGACATCTCTGCACTATGATGTTTCCTGCTGGGTTTGCTGTGCAGACTGATGAAACCTTCTCTCCTGTAGAAGTTCAATGATAGGTTTAGCTAATGTCTGGTGAAAGAAGGCATGTTTCATTTAACTGGTACTTTGGTTTCTCAGTTGGGAGCACACAGTCAACAATCACCCTTACTGACATGGGTTCTTTTCCTTAGTGATGTTCCTCAGCATGGTACCATGCAGACATATGGCTGGGCATCTCTTCTGGGCCACTCTGGCCTTCCACCCACAATCTCTAGGCAGTGGCTGTCTGTCAGCAAGCACCAACAACTCGCTGCAGGTCACCACCTGTCTATAAAGTGTCATCCTTTAAGATGCATGGCATTACCACACAGTTCTTGCTGGACTGTTTGCCTGTCCTGCACCAAAAGGTTTTTGAGAACAGACATATCATTTGACTTTGTATTTGCTGTGTCTCCCATCATTGTTCAGTTTGGTTAAGAAATTAACAGTGAACACCTATATATTTATGCATCACTGTCTGCCAGCTTGAACCACCAGACTTAAAATACACTCTAAACTTAGCGTAAACTGTTTCTTATACTTTAGTACAATGCATGCTACTCTATTCTTAGGTACCTCATGCCAAACCACTCACTTTATAGTATTGGTTAAAGTCAGCAAATGGCATGGAGTAATATATCCTGAAGACAGACTGTAAGCATCTCACAGGCAGGCTTGAACTCTCATTCTCTTTCTCCTCTTTAATGCCTATGTAATAATCAGCCTTCTAAGAACTTGTTGAATGGCATAGATTTTACCCAGAAGTCTTTCAATGGCAATGGTCAATACACAACTCAACACAAGCAATCAGTCAAACAAAAAAGAGGAAGGTATTAACTATGTAACTGAGTGAGAAGTCACCTGGCTTCCAGTGTTTAAACTATTGTCAGCAGGATTTCTCACTGCCCTTCTTTATTTCTTGTTTGGCTTTTCTGTGTTTTCTTTCTTGTGTTCACGTGAAGACATCTTTTGTCTTACATGGGTAGCGTTCTCACTTAGCAAACATGTTAAGGCTATCACTTTATTCTCTTCCACTAGAGATGATATCAGAAGAGGACTGTAACTTACCAACTATATTTGGCTGCCATCCCTAAGCAACTCAGTGTGATCACAGGAGTTAACTCTTGATGGCCAGGCCTGTGTCAGTTGCTTGTTTCTATAACCAGAGGATGGCTGTTACATGGGACAATCAAACCAGATTTGTGTATCTAACATTCCAAATCAGCACTTAGAACCACAAATATTTTGTGTGGTAGGGCTTTTTAAAATCCACATATGTAACATCCAAATGTAATAATTTATATAATCAAAATAAGAGACATTGCAGATAAGATAAAAGTTTAAACAGGAAGCTCATATAAGCTTTGCTTATACTTTATATAAATATGATTAGCCTGAAGATAATTTAATATACATATTATGACTTACTCTCAGATGTGGTGGTACACTCTTTTAATCCCAGCACTTGGGAGGCAAAGACAAGTGGATCTCTGAGTTGGAGGTCTGCTATCCCTAGCAAGTTCCAAGTCAGCAAGGACTGTATACTGAGAAGCTACTATAGAAATGTACAATTAGAATATATTTACTATGCCTGAAATTTCTCTGCAAACCCTCATGTGAGGTCCACTTGTGTTTCCATGAAGAGACTCCAGTTTTGCACTTTGGAGCATTTCAACACTGTGAGTTTTCATGTGAGGGATGCTCAACCTATAGTCTCCTCCAGAATGTTCCAAGATAGGGAACTCTGGAATTCCCAGAGTACCTTAGTAAGAAAATACACAATACTGCTGTCAGGGAAAAAGCTGCCCTTTAGAACTTGGAAACATTCTAAGTATTATAATCTACTCCTGAAAATAACTTTCCACTCAATAAGGCCTCACAGGTGATCCAAAATCTCAAAGTACTTGGAATATTTTCCAACAACCTACCTGTTGTGTGCCTAACTTGTTTTTCTTTCATTGGCCAAGGTACAGATTGGAGGTACAACCTTCTAGAAGTGAATTACAGCTCATTAAAAATGATGGAGACTATGATGTCCTGTTTGTCATGCATAAGATGTGCAAAGCCAAGACTGGATCAGGCTCCATGAAGCTCTAAAGGAATAATTTTCTTGGTTTGGGAAAATTTTTGACAAGCTCCTCTCCACAGGGTTGACTGAGAAAGTGGGCTTGTCAGTGACTGAACACAACTTAGTACCCATCAGAAATAGATGAGCAGCCACTTTTACCAACAGGGCTTGTCCAAAGGACACTCTGGCAGTACAGCCTTTTGTGCCTTGAAGTAACTATTGGGATTCAGCTTCATGATTGTATCTTTTCTCTTTCCTACCTTCAGGAATGTTTCAGCATACAAAGCAGGTCATTTTTGTTACAGATTCCATCATTAACGTGGAAGCCTAGGAAACATTATCTTCCTGAAGTTCTCTATCAACTGCCTCAAGCCTTGATGATAGAATCAATGCCAAAACTGAAAAATCCATTCCTAATTCCATTTATCTTTAAGGGGAGCAGGCTTTTGTCTAATTGAGAACTTGGGGTAAAATCTTCCTGTAGAAAAGAGAAACAGGCAATCCTATATGTTTCATATAAGTAACAGGTGACTCATTGAATGAATAATTGACATTAGTGAACTGGTTGAAGGCTAGTTAAATGTGTAGCTTATTTACTATTTGAATTTTAATTGTGTTTTTCTATTCTAGTTCTCAACTGAATAAGTACTTTACATTGTTCCATCAAATGAAAGTATTGTTTTTGGACAATGGTGGTGTATGCCTTTAGTCCCAGCACTTGAGAGAGAGACACAGACATATTTCTGAGGCTGAAGCCAGCCTGGTCTACAGAGCAAGGTCCAGGACAGCCAGGGATACACAGAGAAGAGAAGCCCTGTCTCAAATACAAACCAACAACAAAACAATAGTATCATAAAGAGAACAGACTTCCATTTTCCTTCTTTAGGTGGCTGAGGCCACACTATTTTATAGCATTCATGGGGGTCAGTAAAGATACTACAAACCCAGAACAACTGTGGAAAATGAAGCCTCAGCAGAACCTGGAAGATGACAGTTACTTGGTAAAATAATGCCTTTAAAAGGTAATAAATAAAATCTATATACTTCAAGTGTATTCTGAATCTCCTAGTGTTGGGAAGTGCACTCTTTTCTACTCTGCTGATCTCTGTGCTCAGGTGCCTGTAGCTGAAGCTGTATAGTACAATTGAAGTGACTTGACCAATTATCAGTGCTTAGCTGTATAACTTCCATAAGTCCTGAAAACCCTGGGTCCTGCATTTCTATGAATCAACTGGACCAGATCATCCCCAGAGCCTTTGGGTCCTTTCTAACACCTGTGCTTCTGAGTTTCAAAGCAAAAGTCATGATAGCCTGTATAATAGTAGTTTTGTAAGCATTTTTATAGGTAGATTACTAGAGAGTTCACCATGTAATCAGTGACTCACTGCTTCAACCAAATAAACTGTTTTGTGTAAAGAATCAGTTGTCTCACTTTAGATCAATAGCAATGTTTCTTGCTACATCATTTAAAAGGTGGCAGGAATTTTTGGTGCCAAACAGTTACCGTTTGAAAATATTCAATGTGCAATTCTAAAAGTCACAAGCATATACGCCATAAAACAAAATTATTTTCATTTCTCCATTTAGCTCTCTTACTTGCTGTAATGTAATGTTTAGCCAGAAAACTCTTCTTGCTGGTTCACTCAGGCTATTTTAAAATGCAGGAATTACAGAGCCATTTTCTTTCTGGGTGGCGTGATTAGAAAGATATTGGATAGAAGAATGATTTATGTCAGGTGACAAGAGAACTCATCCTTAGACACTGGCAACTGTGGGTACTGTGGGGATGATGCTGTGTGCAATGAGGAGGAGAACCTGAACATCTGACAGCAGTGGAAGCTTCTCCTCCAGCACACTTGGAGCTATGAGAAAAGACTTAAATAAGCAAGCGGTTCAAAAACAACATGATAGGAAAAACTCTGTGGTCTTCATTTGAGTCTTTATGATTTTTATTTCTCATTAGTCCCTGTGGAAACAACAAATTGTTCAACACACTTTTTTTTTTGAATTGCTGACTGGCACAAAACACAGTGGACAGAGAAGTATAATTTGTTGGAAAGCAGATTCTGTCTGCAGGAGTTCACTAGATAGTTAAATAGCTTTTTCTAAACTTTCTGATCATTAATTCATCTCTTTTAGAAATATAAAACAGAGTATTGCTGTAGTAGGGACACATTCTGCTGTTGCCCCAAAGTTAGGGAACACAGGTGTGCATCAAGAGCCATGGATGGCAAGAGAGTGGAGGAGCTGCTGGCCAAGGCAGAGCAAGAGGAGGCGGAGAAGCTGAAGCTCATCAAGGTGCACAAGGAGCTAGAGCTGGAATTCGACCTGGGCAACTTGCTGGCTTAGGACCACAATCCCCCGACAGTGCTGTGCCAGGCCGGACCCTCAGTGGAGGCTGAGCTGCGGGCCCTGGCGTGGGACAACATGCAGCTTCTCATCAACCAGCTACTGGCAGCTGCAGACCATGGAGCGCATGGAGGAGGCAATGGTAGTGCGCTTGATGGAGCCTGCCACACGCCTGCCCGGTGAGAAGCTGCTGCCCTGGCCACTGCCCCTTATTCGCTGGCCTCAATGGCATCCCATCCGTCCCCAAACGAAGACCAACTTCCAGTGGGACGAGGTGAGTGGCCAGTGGTGGTGCCTTGGGGCTACAAGCGCGCACAGGATGACACTAAGGAATGGCTCATCAAGGTGCCTGGGAGCATCAACCCCATGGAAGACCAGTTCACCAAGAGGATTCAAGCCAAGAAAGAACGCGTGGCCAAGAAAGAGATGAACCTTCTGTGAAACCTGGCCCGTGAGCACAAGATGCACATGCCCAGCTCAGCTGGGCTGCACCCTAAGGGACACCAGAGTAAGGAGGAGCTTCAGTGGGAAGCTTCCAGGAGCGCCTCCCCAAGGAAAAAACGCCCCGACCCTCTGGCAAGAAGAGGAAGTTTCAGCCCCCCTTTGGGGACTTCCCAGCCAAGAAAAAGAACCAGTGGGAGCTACTTCGAATCATGAACAGTAATAAACCTCAGCTGAAATTGACAAGGGCCACCAACAAGCAGATGAGGGAAGAGGTCCAAGAGGAACCTGCCAAGAGGAGAAAGATGAGCCAGAAAGGCAAGAGAAAAGGGGGCCGGCCAGGACCTTCCTGCAAGAAAAAGGGCAGCCTGCCTGCTGGGTCAGGGAGAGAAAAGGAAAGGAGGCCTGGGAGGCAAGAAGCATTCCAGGCCACCTGAGTCAGGGGGCAAGAAGACAGGAGTGCCTCGCCAAAGTGGGAAGAGGAGGAAGTAGTGTTCTCCCCTCTGGACCTGTTCTGAAAAGCTAGGACTGTACTAAAGGTTAAGTTGTGCATTCTGCAGGCTGGCTCAGGAGGTGGCTGCTGTCCTCAGTGAGATTGACATTGAAGTGACAGGTTTGCCTCCCCAAGAGAGTCAGTGCTGGACTACGAACTAATGGAGACGCTGACTGGAAGTTAGTGTATTTTGGAACATGTGAATTATAGAAATGATATGGTCAGAACCAGGAGTAAGTTAAGGCCTGCCTTTTTTATCTTGACTTTGGATACTGGGTAAGAGTCGATCAGATTTCTGAGTTATAGTAGATTGGTTTCAACATTTTTGCATTATTTTTGTAACAAACCTTATATATTTATCAAAGCAAAGGAGGATGGGGGAAAATTACGTCCACCTGTGATTTACAAGTATTGTAAAGGTATGCTTTAACCTGATGTTGCTTTTAACTTTTACTGTTGGTAGGGGTTGTATGTGAAGTCAGTAACCTGGGTACCAGTACGGAGTGTGCTTGAGAAAAACAAAGTAGTTACAATGGTTATAAAAAATCCCTCCCTGGGCGGTGGTAGCCCATGCCTTTAATCCCAGCACTGGGAGGCAGAGGCAGGTTGATTTCTGAGTTCGAGGCCAGCCTGGACTACAGAGTGAGTTCCAGGACAGCCAGGGCTACACAGAGAAACTCTTTCTCAGAAAAAAAACAATAAATAAATAAATAAATAAATAAATAAATAAATAAATAAAAAATAAATAATAAAAAGACCCCTTGTATTAGAAAAACTTTGCCACTAACTATTAATATTAAAAGTATAGTGCTTTTTGATGTTGGTTCAGGTTGTGCATTTGGCCAGTGAATTGCTTTAAGTGATATATTGGAACCACACTAAGTAATGGTAATTAACCTTGTAATGATAATTAACTCCAGAAAATGGTTGTCATTTTGTTTGTAACTGATGGCTTTTGTTTAATTGGCTTGAGTTTAGCAAGTGCTGGCCTGGAATTCAGTATGGAGCCAAGGCTGAGCTTAGAGAGGAGCAGCCACACCCAGCAGAAGACTTCATGTTTATTTCTGTCCTGGATGTTTTTCCCTTTTTCATTGTTTTAATTTTGGTCTTAATAAACTTATCTTTGCAAAATTAAATTAAATTATATATATATATATATTAAATTAAATTAAATTGCAAAATTAAATTAAATTATATATATATATATATATATAATTTAATTTAATTTATGCAAAGAGTAAGACTATACAATGAAATTCATACTTTCTTTGATTGAAATCACCCTGCTATTCCTGCTGTTCTCATAAAACCACAAGCACATAATGAAATTCATTTCTATACTAGGATTGACTATTATTCCAAATCCTTTTCATTTTACCTAATAAATCCACTGCTGTTTCTCTGCAGAATTGCCACCTTTGATCATTGTCATAGTGATACTACCTGGCTGAAGGAAGTAGCCCAGGACAACACAAACAATTTGGAAAGGACTTACATGATTTTTTCACTCTTACACCTGAGAGGTTAGGTCATATTGTACCATAGATTCAGAAGGCAGAAGCCACAGATGACAGTGCCAAACACAGTCCTTCCTGAACTACTGGACACATTTAAATGGAGGTTTCACTGGATCTCAGTGAACTCTTGAGTTCTCACTGGAACTCAGAAAGGTAGATATTGGAGAAGTGATGGCTAATGGAACTACAGAGCAGCAATCCAATGTCCCTGTTGACCTTTGCTCAAGATGCCTACTATGTCAGGTTGTAATGGAGAAAGGGAGAAAGTGGGGTTTTATCTTTTGAAGAAGAGACATAAACTTTACAAATGGATATTCCCTTGGACCTGAACTCCTTCCTATATTGCCATGAACAAGGGAGTTTACATTGCAAAAATGGGATTGTGGAAACACATGTCTGAATATATTGAAACAATGTCTCCTCTCAAGGCATGTGCACAATAATTAGATATAATCCAACTTTCATACAATTAAAGGTGCAGGAGAACTATTGTTGCATTTGGGAACCAGGACACCCTGGTGAACTGGACTGTGGTACATGAATGGTGCCTAAGGGTAGATTTATCATGGAGAAGAATCTCCCTCAAGCAAGGAACCTAGACCTTTAGGTACTAACAAAGATGAGCTGTCCATGCCAAGGCGCTAACAAACTCTCCCGTCCAAAGTGCTTGACTTGTAATGAAGCAGAGAGAAATCTCTAGCTTTGAAGGAAAAGTTGCCAAGGTATTTCCCCTGAGTCAAAAGAGAGACTCCAGGAAAGGGCACCTCAGAAACTGGTCAATGTGGGGCAAGCTGGTCAGCAGGTAGGCCATGGCAGTTTCCAGTGACATCATCAGTAGTCACTTCCCTGGACAATCTCTTGTATCCAGGAAAACCCGAGAATCTTCTGTGATGTCACCAGTGTTGTGGTGACACCAACTGCCTGTGGGGTATTCCTTCAGAGCTTCTGGGTTCACAAGCAGTCATGTTGTCCATGCTGCTCAGGCTGTTTCATAGGGACAGTACAATACAACCAGAGACCAGACCTAGGCAGAAGGTATTCTGTAAAGCAGGAAGAAGGAGATGGCCCTGGGGAAGACACAGTGAGTCCTGGGCAGTTCATGGGGAAGCTTCCTGGAGGAGGGGCGCTTGAGCAGGTACTTACAGGAGAAGGGCTTAGCATCTGGAGCCTCAACATTTCTCAATGGCAGACCCAGAATCCAGAATTTCTGATAATTACTTTCGCAGAGATCCAGGAATTGACAAGCGTTCAGTTGCTTTGCTGAGAGATATGAATTTCCTGCTGAGTGGCAAAGGATGCCAGGAGAAAGTTCTGTGAGAATAACAAAGCCTTGCTCTCAGGATAGAGTGCTGAAGCATTTCATCCTCAATAGATTCCTGTAGGTTACATGAATATGTGATGCCAAGAACAGAGAGGGATAATCCCCTTGTCAAGTATCAAGGTCTCAGAGACTTTGGTCTGGAACACACATGATGTGGGCTGAATTACAGTCTGGGATAAGTGTAGTAGTGTGTGGTTTCTCATCATGCATTTAAGAAGCAAGGATAGGTGTTGGCTTGTGGGAGATGTTTGGTGCTGGTGTTTATGGTCAATTTTTTTTTGTGCTAAGCAGTACAGACTACATCTTCAGATATAAACTGACAATGACCTCAATTTCTTCTTGACTGGGAAAGCTTAAGCACTTCAGGGTTAGTTGGACTGCAGTAGGGACTGAGCCCTATGTTTAGTGATGGTGGTTGGGAGCAGGGACATAGGTGAGGAGTCCAGCTTGAAGATAGCTTTCCTGCTCTTTCAGGAATTCACTGTGTCTCTAGAATTCCCTCTTCCTCAGGCTTCTCTGTGGGAGTAAGTATGGTTTCTCCTTTTCCTGTCGTATTTTCCCTACAAGTTTCCTTGTGTTTCTCTACCTGAAGGGTCTGTTGGGAAAGAGTCCTCCCAAGCCTACACCATCAGTGAGCAGGAGCAGAGAATGAAGAGGTTGGAGAAGCTCAAAAGGGACCTCGAAAGAATGAGTAATGAGAGAGATGAACTCCGGGGAATCCTGGCACATTATAATGTCAAGGATTTGAACAACAGGTAATAATTATGCTCAGTTCTCAGTTGACTATCTTGGGCCATCTCTGTTGACCCTAGATTTCCACATATCACAGGAGGCTACAACTCCAGGCTGTCTTCATGTCCAAATGCATTTTTCTGATTGGATATTCAACACAGAACTTGAAGTTCAGACAGGAGTGAGATGGGTTCACAAGCTCTTTTGATTCCTCCAAAAGAAAACTATAGCCTGTGGCATGAATCATTCAGGAAATAGCAGTATTAGTGTGTGAGCTCTTATCATGCATTTTAAGATGCCTGGACTGGTATTGCTTTGTGGGAGATGGTAGCTGCTGTGTGTTTATGGTGAATCATTTTTGTAATTTTCTGGAGCTGCTTTGGGTCCATTTAGTCCTGTTAATAACTGGGAGGACCTGGTTCTATATGCTGCCCCTCATTGTGACTGGATTTCTGGCAAGTCATCACTGCTTTTTTCAAATTCTGTTCAGTTTACACTGAGATAATGTCACATCACTGTATGTATTTGGCATTGTGATAGTGTATGTGTGTATGTGTGTGTGTGTGTGTGTGTGTGTGTGTGTGTGTGTATGTATGTGTGTGTATGTATGTCTGTGTGTGTGTATTCCACTTAAGATCCAGGGAGTCTGTGTAGTGTGATGGGGCTGGAGACTTTACCTGACTGACTTTTTAGGTAATGATAGTGATGAAGCCATGAAGGGTCACTTGTAGCATCACAGCACATGATCTCTGTGTGCACCTCTGCTGGGCATTAGAAAATCCGGATATAGGCAGTAAACCCATTTCCCTGTAAATACTGAAGTGTGGAATTTATGTAGTGATAGAACCAAGGATTGAGAAAACCTTGTCTACAAGGTGAAGAAGTGTCATCACAGTTTTAATTTGGACTCAGGACTCTGGCATAGGCTCCTGGAAAGTTCTTGGAGACCTAATGTATTCCTTCAAGACCCCTCATGGAGCCAAAGCAGGTCAGCTCCCATTTTTTAGTTCCCTAGCTCTACTGTGCCCAGATCAAGTGTAACAAGTTTAATAAGCACCAAGAGGACCCAGTACAAAGGCATTAGGTTGTGGCATATATGGGCTAGGGTAGTTCACGATTCAACTTGAATTAATGTAATCTTTGAATCCCTAGTTCAGGGATTATTTGCTCCTTGGGCCACACCCTTCCACAGGTTCAACTTTGAGACAATCATGCTGGAGATGCAACACGACCAGGTGATGCACGATCTCAAAAACATTCCGCAGCAGATCAGTGAGGCCTTGTATAAGTGCCAGGACTTGACTAAAAATAATCAACTTTACAGGTGAGTGACTAACACTGTTGTTTCCCAAGCAGTAGGCAAAGAATGTGTCTGCTCATCATTTTCTTTAAAACAAAGTGAGGACTCTGGTTCTATACTGTTTGCCTCTCAACAGGAAGCTTCCTCCCTCAAAGAAAGGCTCTGGGATTGTGATCTCTTGAAATCATTTTGATCAAGTGTGATGAGTCTGTGAGCCCCTCCAATCATTGTCCTTCCCAAGTCAGTATCCTCCAAATAGAAAAGGTGTGCACCTTGATGGAGACATCAATCAATCTTGAGTCTCTGGGGCAGTGAAAACACATTTACAGATCTGGTTTTCATGAGACACATAGAATGATGTGTACCTGTTGGGTCTTCTCTCTTCTCCTAGAGAAGCTTTGCCTTGTCTCTACCTAGAGGTGGTTCTCTAATACCAAAGACATATATGCAGTCATGGGTCCCATGTCCTCTTCTGGGAGATACATGAGTCCCTGTTGGTGTCAGGGATTTCAGAAGTACCTTGAGTCTTTTGGAATGTTGCTTTCTTCTGGATTTGACTTTCCTATATGTGAGGTCCCATGGCTACTCTGGTCTGTAGTCTGGGGCTGTCTGGGGATCAGGGCCCATGATGAGAAGGAATGGTACTTGGAGAAGTGGGAGGAAGACGGATGGTGCCTGGGAATAATCACCGTTTCTTCTTTGTGGTTCAGCATCAGGAACTGTCACCTCCAGACAGAATCTCTTCATATGAAGAGTGAAGTAAAAATGCTCTGGAATGAAAACAGGCAGCTGCTTAAGGAGCAGATTACACTGGAAGTGTGTTCTAAGGAAAGAAGGAGGCTATGTGTGGAGGCCAGCATGAAGATCTATGACAAATTTTCCAAGCATATCCAACAGGTAAGATGCATGGAGGATGATTAGGAACAGGTTGCCCTCATGTCTAACCATAAACAATGTCAAGCCCAGATAACCATCCTCCACCTTGTCCAGGCACTCTCCTAATTCTTATCCAGTTGTTCTGTGATCATTTATAAGATATTTTGTGGAGTTAGGCTCTCTCAAAAACTGGATGATTGGCAAGCACACACTCCTGATCAACTACAAGCTGAATTTCATTAAGACAGATGGGGTGAACACACATTACACACCTACATGCCATTGTACTAGAGGGGTTCTATGTGGCTGCCTCCTTTGCAGTAGCACAGAACATTGAGCGAGGAAGTCAGGGCCTGTAGCTCGTTTGCCTTGGACCCATGGCTCCAGCTGCATATGTAGGGGAGGATGTCCTTTTCAGACGTAGGTGGAAGAGGAGGTCCTTGGTCCCATGAAGGCTAGATGCCCCAGTGTAGGGGGGGGGAATTCAAGTGCATGTAGGTGTATGGCAGGCTCAGTGGTGGTACATCCTCATTGAAGGAGGAGGAGGGAGATGGGATAGGGGGTTTCTGGGTGGGGAAGATGAAGAATGGGGATAACATCTGAAATGTAATAAAATATCTAACAAAAATTATTTAAGAAAAAAAGGTGGGGGGAGAGGTCTTGTGTCTTTTCTCTTCCTCAACCCTGCATTGCAAGATGGTCTCCTAAGTGAGCCTAGACCTTGGTTCATACTGACAAAGCCTGACAGATAGCTCATCCATCAGTCCTGGTTTCTGTCATTGTTGCTAGAGTTCTTTCCTGTAGCTTGTATTCAGGAGCTGACTGGATGAACAGGGATGTTTGAAAGACTTCTCTCAGGCTGAGGGTTGGGGTGAGAGATGTGAGGCTTCAAGAAAAAGATTTCTCAAACTCTCTCAACCTAGTCTGCAGAAGTTACTAAATTTTTTTAGTCCACACGGGATGGATTACAGAGTCCTGGGTCTCACATGTAACATCATATATTTACAGCCTACATTCAGTGGTTCCTCCTGCATTTTGGTCTCCTTACTGTTTCCTGCTAACTTATGATTTCTGGTATGTGTGTGTGGGGAGGGGGGAGTCATATGCATGTCTGTGACAATATGTATATAGATGTGCCTGTTGAGAGGCCAGTTAATTACATGTGGTTTTGATCAGGCTTTCTGTTTTGGTTAAGCTGTCTGACCAGCATCTTTGAATCTTCTGTCACCTCTCAGGCAGAGCTCCTCCAATTGCTTTGTCTCAAGTAACTGCTACAAGGTTTCATAACTCACAGAGAGGAAGAACATGTTTACATGTTTCATTGTTTTGAGTTTTCTTGTTGCTGTTGTAGGAAAACAATTTCTTAACATGGAAGAAGCTAATGCTGTCTGCTCCACATGTCAGATACACAACTTGGCCCACTGTGCTTTCTTATGAGCTTACTTGTCATTCAGTTGAAATCAGCAGGTAAAGGAGGAGGGCGTTTGTTTACCAGGATGGGTCTTACCCAAGACACCTAGGCTCCACATAACCCATAGTTGAGTTAATCAAACCTTTATCAAACAAACAGAACCCATGTTGCCAACACTTAAACGTCAATAATTTCACATTTAGCCTAGCCCACCCTTCTGAAATCTTACCATGTGACTTCAGTTTCTACTTCCCAGTCCTTCCTTCATTCATTACAATTTCCTAGCCTGGGGTTTGGGGGCCCACCCATGTGAGGAACAACCACAAAGCAGACATGTAACTCCTGTAAACACAGCAGGATATGGGGCACACAGGGGTGCTCAGCAACAGCTGGCTGCACACATGAGACAAAGGTGGCCCCAAGGTGGTCCTATTCAAAGGAAACTTATGGACCTGAACACCAGCCTCTTGTTCTAAGATGGGAGTGTGGGGCTCACCACAGTGTCAGTGTCAGTTCACTTTGCATCAAGGAAACATGAAACAGAGCAGCAGGTCATCATGCTGCTACACCTAGCTCATTAGAACAAAAGGAGACAAATAGTGGTGTAAAGTCTGATTGTCAATCATTGGTAGTGGGAAATCTATTTATCACTATTGAAACTGGTTATAGAGGGAAATCTATTTACTCATATTGAAATCATTTATAAGAAAAAAAAGCACTTTAGTACATGGAGGTGAGTAGGAGGCTGCTGTGTCAAATCCATGGGCCTGAGAGTCAACAAGGCTGCTTAAGGGTCTGTGTCCACCTCTCTTCTCTTGGTGGATAGTGACTGCCTGCTGGAAGGTCAGGTGGCTCATTGCATCTTCTCAGCATCCTAGTTTGTTTTCCTCATTACCTCCTACCATTTTTTTCCAACTTTGCCTAAGCTTGACTCAGTTATCTTTGGCCTTGGAGTTTGTCCTGGGTATAACTCTGTGAAACACTGAGTTGCTTGGTGTTGCATCTGCAGCAAGCAGAAGGCCCATACCTATGATGAGGTGCTAGAACAGGGCTGCCTCAGACAGCCCCTTAGGCTCCTGGTAGTCTAAAGCACTCACCCTGTGTTCTGTCTGTAGCACTCTGTAAAGGCTGTCATTCAAAAGTGATTTGCTTTGAGTTAAAATCATCCTCAAGGAGGGCTGGAAGAAAAGAGGAACTTCAGACATGGCTGATGATATAAAATGAGGCAGCCCTGTGAGAAGCCATGTCCAACTCTTCAGAAACTGTACAGTTTCTGTACTCCCCATTTACCCAGTGACTTCAGAATAAGAAGTAGGTGTCCACAGAGAAATTAGGGCAAATCATGGTTGTAGTGGTACTCCACAGAGCTGTTCTGAAGTAGAAACTATCCAGATGTTCTTCAGTCAAGGAGTGAACAAGTATACTGTAGTCCAGCCCTTCCATGAACTATTGCCTAGGGTGATCATACATACCACCTTTAGGTCTTGAAGTAGTCAGACTTATTTTCCACAAAATATCCCTGACAGAATCTCCTTAACTGAAAAAAGGTCTCACTTTGCATCCTGGTTACAGAGATTTCCTAGTTGTCTGGGTTCATAGCTTTGGTTAAAAAGCCACACAGGCTGTGGAAAATGGAGGGCCTATTGGAAGATGCTGCTAACTTTAGAGTCCCTGAGAAACAGGGAGCCAGAGGCAGGAACTAGCTTCTCCACCCTGATCCCATGTGCCTTTGCTGGGAACCAAGCCGACTGTGCACAGCCTTGGGAACTGCCTAAGCAGGCTTGCATACCAGGCCAAAACACTATATTTCCATCCTTTCTTTATTAGGGAAAAGCATTTATTTTATTGAGCTGTCTATAAGCTATGACTACCATGTTCATGTCCCATTCAAGGTTTTTTTTTCTTTTTTCTTTTCTTTTTTTAAATTTACTCAGATTATGTTTGTGAGTACACTGTCTCTCTCATCAGACACACCAGAAGAGGGCATCTGATTTTACTAAGGTGGTTTGTAGGCTACCTTGCGGTTTTGGGGAATTGACCTGAGGACTTCCAAAAGACAAATCAGTGCTCCTAATCGCTGAGATCTCTCAGCAATTAGGATTTTTCAATTCAAGTGTTTATTTCTTATGGCTTTATAGTGTCCTGGATGATCTCTTATACTAACATATACAGGGAAAGTCAAAATGTTTCTGCAACTGTATGTATGAACATGTGCTTGTGTGTTCAGGAATGTGTGTGTCTGTCTATGGGTGTGATTGTGTATGTGTCTATGTATGTGTTAGTTTGTGTGTGTGTGTGTGTGTGTGTGTGTGTGTGTGTGTGTCCATTGCTGGGCTCAAACAATGCAGGATCATTTTGCTGTCTCTGAGATATGAGGTACAAGGATGAGATAGCAGGAGCCAAGAAGATTTCCTATACCTGTATAACTGTATTTTTGGGTCTCAGGCCTTCCACATGATTCTCTGCCTCAGTCACCTAGGAGCAGCTCAGAATATTGTTCTGATCTAGTTTAAAAGAAATCCTGTCCATGATCATTCTTGTGATCCACAGAGTTTGTGTCGATTGTGTACTCTTCACTTCTTCACTTCTGAGCTCTCTGGTATGACCTGAGCCTATTGTCCCTTAAGTCACCCCACAAATAATACCACAGGAACTATAAATATAGCAGGTGTATCCTTTTTCCTTCATGAATATTTGTTTTAAAGTTCAAGGCTTTCCCTTGGGAAGATATGCATGCAGCACACTCTTTCTGATTATAGTATGTCTTCAGTGAGCATGGATTTCCTGTGAGATGGTTTCTCTGGGGAGTCACAGATGCAGGGGTTCAGGAACCTGAACCAGGCAGGTTCCTGCACTCCAGATATAATAAGAGCCTTCACTTCAATGGTAGCTAGGTTCCCTAGAAGGCCTCTGTATAGTGTTTGATTCAGAATTGCTACACAGTTATTTTTCAGTATAATATATATGGACCATTGGAGAAATGTGGTGTGTTATTTTAACTCCAGCACAGTGTGTAGTTCACTGTTCACTCTCAAGCCATTTTTTAAATCTGAGAAAAAGTCCCAGGCCCAGGTGCTCTGTGGCTCTTCTCCTTTGGGGATACATGGAATCATCTTAGGCTGAAAGGTCATACTGGATTGTCCTGTTCAATAAAGCTGGTGTTTGCTGGATAGCTGACATGGCAGGTCCTCAACAGGCCTTTGTCTCTGCCTCCCCTAGGTCTGAAATACTCCTCCTGAAGCTTAAACAGGCAGACCAGGTCAAGATTTCCCTCAGACACAACTCTTCACAAGGAGAACACATGTTGAAGTGATTATTACCATCATTGGCAGTCTTTGGACAGTATTTACAAGGCCAGTAACAGGCTGTAGGTCTGTGCTGTAAAATCTGCAGCTAAAGAATGGTTCTTAGTTTAATTATAATGTTTTTTTTGATTTGGTTAGAATTTTGATTGCTTTGAGTATATGGTTTCTTTGTTTTGAAGTTTTGTTTTTTATTTTTTGTTATGTTATTAATTTGTTGTTTTACTAATTTTATATAGTATTTATATTGACTCCCCCACTTTAAGTTGGTATTGAATAAATTTAATGTATTTTCATGATCCACTTGTTATGTTTAGTTCTGCTTCTGTAACAACACTCATTTGCCTGGAAGTCACTAGGAAGACTATGGTCTAAACATAGGCAGAAACATGGAGGCAGAAACTGAAATAGAACCCGTGGAGAAACATTGCTCACTGGCTTACTTCTTATGGAGCCTACTATCTTATAATATTCAGAATCAGGCCTTCAGTTGGCAACACCCACAGTGGGCTGGACCCACTCCTAACAATAATTAATCAGAAAATTGTCCAATAAAGTTGCATATAGGCCAACTTTACGGAGGCATTTTCTCAGTTGAGGGTCTCTCTTTTTCCAATTGATTTTAGCTAATGTCAAGTTGATCATAAACTAGCCAGCATATTTAACAATGATAAATATACCCTGAGAAAGAAATCAAGGAAACAATTGGATTCACAACAGCCTACAAAAGCAAATGATATTTTGGAGTAAACCTAACCAAGTACATAAAAGACATCTAAAGTCTAAAACCCTGAAGAAATTGAAGATGACAGTAGAGGGTAGAAAGATCTCACAGAACCACAGACTGGTAAGATTAATATTCTGAAAATGACCAAGCCTAATTGTCGCAGTGCATGTAGATCCATGCCCTCATATTTGCCCGCCATAGGAGATCATATAGCTAAATAGCCAGGGTAAACTTCCCTTTAACTTATAAGGTCATCTCTAGCATCACTTGGAATTCCTCCTTGTACTAATGAGGCATCTTCAGCACACTGGCCCCAGCCAATGATATACACTCAACCTGAAAGCTTTTACTCACCCTCCAAAGGTTTAAATAGCCTATGATCTCCCCTTAAATGTGCTGTCTCACTGAAGCTGCCCCCCCCTAGAGTCTGTTTTAACACTCTCAATGCAGCCTGACATCTCTTTTATTCTTGCCATCCACCTTGCTTCTCATCTCTAGATCCACTAATTATGATCAGTTGTAGGCTGATCAGGACACTATGGGTAGGTAGTCAGAAACTGAATAGCAGATGTTGTCTTTGGTTGCCTCCCAGGATCTGAAGGTAAGTCCCCATTGCTGAAGATACTACAGATTTTAACATAAGACTTAAAGAATTCAAGCAAGTTCTGACCCAGAGCTTCCACTCTGAGTAGTTTTCACACAACCAGTGAGTGAAATGCAAGCTGTAAAGACAGGAAAGCAGTCAATACTTCTACCTACAAAGCCAGTGAACCACAACATGGCAAGTTCTCTCCAAAGGTGTAAAAGTGGTACTTATATCTTGGGGGTAACCAACAACTGTGTAATTGGACTCAAGGAGTGCTCAACAGGAGGGAAATGACAACTGGCAACTTAGCCAACTGTTTGTGAGTAGTCAGGACATGGGTCTTGGGGAACATGCTACTGCCGCTTTCCTAAACAAGCACAAATCCTAACTGTATTCTGAGTACTTATCCTTCTATCCATGGATAAGTAAGGCTCTCACCCTTTATTAAAGAAGCTTTTTATTGCAGCAGACAAAGACCATGCTCATCAAAACGCAGGTAACTACTCACTTTAGGCTGCCCAGCACCATTTGATACATGTACAACACAATCCCTATACATTAGGCTGTGGGGCCATCTCAGAAGTGGGGGCAGAAAGGTTGTAAGAGTCTGAGGACTAGCAAGTCTGCTGTGAGACTTTGTCTTCTTGACATCACAGGGAAGCCACATCCATAACATCACAACAATATGGCTGCTCAAATGAGACCTGAACAATGATGACATCTGCTGACATGCCAACATGGATGGAGTAGTCTCACATGGTTCCAGATCTAAATAAAGAGCTGTGGGCAATTAACAGCAGGTGAGAGAGGTAGAATTAGTGTCCCCCAGGACGAACTCTCTTACTGGTTATCTATTACACAATAGACATCTCTAATAGAATAACAAAACATCAACAAGTAGACAACAATACATGGACTTATCAGGCTACACTTATATAGTTATTCTAGTGTGTATAACAAGTGTAATTTTAAAAAAGAGACTGTGTAGTTGATAGTGAGTAGGACACACAGGTGTAGTTGAAGTGAAGAGGAGGGAATGTTATAGATATACTTTAATTAAAAACACAATTAAGAAGGAGACAGGGAGAAAGCTAGAAAGTTAGCTGTGTGCTGGAATTCCATTTACCCCTTCTCCTAATTGGCTAAGAAATGAGCAAGCAGCTTTACGTGCCTGTCATCACATCTTCCACACCATGATGACCCAATAGTGAACCAAAATAAGACTTGTCCTAACTTGCTTTTTGTCAGGAATTTGGTTTCAAAAAGGAAAATAGTGACTAAGGCACAGATCCATCTGACCCTTGTAAGACCCCATCTTACATTGTTATGAGTCTAATTTTTCTGTCCTAGATAATATTCGAGTGCTGTGCATAGCCAAGGCAACTCTTGTGAAAGAAAGCATTTCATCTAGGGCTCAATTACAGTTTCAGGAGTTTAGCACATTATGCTCTTGGTGGATAGTATGTCAATATGCTGTCAGACACTGGAGCACTGGTAGAGAGCTGTAGGCATAAAGGCAGGTATAGAACTGGGCCTAGCATGAGCTTTTGAAACCTCAAAGTCCATCTTTTAGAAGGACACACCTCCTAATCCTTTTCAAACACTGCCACTCTCCAGTGACTAATCATTCAAGCATATGAGCCTGTGGGGGGCATTCTTTTTCAAACTACCATACAGTCTATTATTAAGCAAGGTCACAGATTTAGGAGACCGAGGCTTCAATTTCTGAATCAATCATATCAATCTATAAGGGGGGCCATAGTGTTTTCTAAGGGTATTTATATATGTTTGACCCTGGGATGAAGAGGAAGAAGAAGAACTGGATTCATCTGGGAAGAATAGATTGCTGTGTAGTGTGGGGAATTAGCATGATTGCTTCAGGCATTGGAGTTCTTTTCCCTTGAGGCACAATCTAGATAATAATTTTTAAAAAATAATGCTCCCAGAAATCTTGTGTTTTTCAACACTGGTAAAAGTTATTCACTGTGTTCTTCAGACCCAGTATCAAATGTCAGAGTAGGACAAATGTATCATGACTAATGAGAGGATAATTTCTCTGTTTAATGAGTTAATAAAAAGTACTTACAGAAGCTAAGGTAAGATGAAGTACAATAAGGGTCATCAAAGATAAGTTGTTATCATATGTGTATTTTCATTAAGTGTTTGCCATCATGGCAATTATAGAATGGGATCATTCTTTGGGTGTTGTGATCTATACCCTTGGTTGTAAACCACAGGACCTCCAGGCTCTGAGAGACCCTTTTTAGGAAAGGAGCAGCTGAGGTTGGTCCAGTGGAAGCTCCATGTGCAGGGTAGGAAATACTAGGGTGCTGAGGCAGGAATGGGTGGGTGGGTGAGGCAGCACCTGCATAAAGGCATAGGGAGGTGGTATAAAAGTGTGTTATGGAGGAGAAACTGTGGAGGGCGATAACATTTTGAAATGTAAATACATAAAAAAAAAAACAAGAAAACACAAGAGCAAAAGAACCTTAGACAAATCACAGATGTAGGCAACCCTGTGGATGGACAACCTACAACAGAGATCAGGAGCTAAAGATGCAAGCAACACCAACAGAATTCAAGAGATAGAAAAGAAAATCTCAGGCATAGGAGATACCACAGATGATATTGAGAAGTCAGTCAAAGAAAATACAACGTGTAAAATACCTGTAACCCAAAACATTCAGGAAATTCAGGACACAATGAAAAGATCAAAAATATTAGAATAATAGCAATAAAAGAGGGTGAAGAATACCAGTTCAATGGCACTGAAAACATATTCAACAAAATCATAGAATTTTGGGTTTCTGCTCAAAGACCATCTGTTGGACTCTAAAGATACAAAACCAGGGAACATGCTCCCCCAGAGACACTCAAGGACAGGATTCCTTGCAATAACATGAGGTTTCTTAATCATGAGATGACCAGATGACAACCAGGATACTAGGGTTCTCTTGTATGCAGGCAAGAAGAACCCCAAATTAAAGCTAAGGGCAGCTTATATACTATTTTTACAAAATTTATGAGGGCACTAATACAGTTACTTCTTAACAATAACCATAAAGGCCAAACTCCAACAGCCATTCCCAGGCCTGGTTTCTGTTCCCAGGCCTGGTTTCTAAGTAACTCAAATTTACACCTTATCTTTTTTACAACAAAGAAGGTCAGCTTAAGTAGCTTCTGTTTACCAAGGTTTACTTGTTACTGGCTCATAGACTCCTATCTTGGGTCTTTTTTTCCTGGAATGTTTGTTTGAGTCTTTGGAATGTGCTCTTCCTGGGATGTGCCTCTGGGGCAGCTAATATTTGACTCAAACTTAAGAATCTTTTAATTTTAAGTTCAAGCTGAGACCTGAAATTACATTCTTACACATCCTTGTGTTGTACAAGGCTTTACTTCACTTTTCTTCACTACCTGCCTTGCTTGTTCACTTTTCCTTCCATCTTGAATGCCTCTCTCATTGTGTTCCCATCCTTGAGTCTGTTAGTCCACTGCTGCCCCAACTACCTCCTTTCTCTTTCCCAAACCATTTTAGATTACTGGAAGAACATGGTGAAGACTCCCTCTGCCTTTTCCCCAGTTCTTCCTCAGTGCACAGCCTCAGCAGGGCTTTCCATCAAGGTAAGGGAAGAAAAGATGGAGAAGCAGATTTGTCTCCATTTCCTCTTCTCTCTAACAAAAGTCTGTCCTGTGTTTAACCATAGCTCCAAGTCATGCATTTATTTCCTCATATGTTTATAGACACATACACACAGACAGTCATTGGGTACTGTCTCTACGGGATGCAGAAGGCTTTGCATCAGTATGCTGAATATATACCTACATTTCAAATGCTTTCAAAGCAGCAAAATGAAGCTGATAGAAAGTTCAAACTTGGAGTGAAATTAAACATAGCTTCCCCATTTCCTGTTTTCTGTTTTCTTGCACTTTGATTACAGATATTTATCTTCCAAGTACAATGTCTTTGCAGGACTCTCAGTAACGAGGTTGAATTTACGGGTTTTAACACAACACTGCATGTAACACAGTGTTCTTTAACTATTTGTTCTCTCATAGATTATTAGATCCTGACCACAGTTGCCCCTCCTTCCTCTCCTTCCTGATCCTCCCCTTATCTCTGCTTCTGGCGCATCTACTCCTCCTCCTTTGCCCTTTAGAAAAAGGGAAGCCTCTCAGGCATGTCAAACAAATATGGCACATCAAGTTGCACCAAGATTAGGCACCTCCCCTCATATCAAGGCTGGAACTACACAACCCAGTAGGAGTCAAAGTGTCCTTAAAGAGGCAAAAGGAAGAGATAGAGACATCCTCCTCTCCTGCTCTTAGGATTAGCACAAGAAGACCAAAGTAAACACAACCATAACATATGCAGAATTGCCTAGGTCAGATCCATGCTGGCTCCCTGGTTGTCAGTTCAGTCTCTGTGAGCCTCTATGACCCCACATTAGTTGATTCTGTAGGTTTTCTTGTAACACAGTGTTCTTAGTAAGTACTTATTAATATACTGAAGGAATATATAGGGGGTTGATCTGGTACTGCTATGTATTCAAATGGTAAATACTGACCCCCAAGATCTGGCTACTACCCCACTGTATTCCTCAAATACTTGATGTTGAAAATTTTCTGGGTTCTTGATGCTGCAGCAGTCTGGCATCCTGGAGAGGCATCACAGTCTGACACCTGCTCCCTGTCCATCAGGACTAAAGAAGACCTCCTGTTTTCTTTGTCTCCTTCTACTTCTCCTCCTCTTCCTCCCCTGCCTTTTTCTATCTGTATCTTTATACTATCTCCTCCTATCTCAATCCTCTCTTCTCCTTGTGGTCCCTACCTGTGACCCACACCCCACCCCCACAGCCTGGTAACTCACACTTTACCTCACTCTTTTCTCCGCAGTAATTGGCTTTTGCCAGTTTCATTTAACCAATAGTTTTAAATTGGGGAGCAAGGTTTACACAACAAAGGCTGGTGTACATGAAGATCCTTTTATCTTGGAGCAACAAGGTCAACAAGGGTTCAGAACTTAGCATTTCAATTACACCTGAGCAAACCCTTAAAAATATGTATATTAGCACTTAGGTAGTTTTGTGTTTAAAATAAAACAAGAAATAGGGAGCTAAGGTGCTATAAGAACTCAGAAAAGCTGCTGAGAAGTGGTCTGTGTTGCTGTGTGTAAGCGATCTATCCTCTCTTAGGAATGTGAAGGCCCTGAGCAAGCAGAAATACATGGAAATGAACAGATGCTACCCAAAGTAGAATGAAGGCCAAACATGACTATGGCCAGGACGTCATCAGCACTGAGAGAAAGCAGATCCTGATCAGACTCCTTAGTGCCTGCATGTTCTGGATCAGTAGTTCTGCATGAAGTCTTGGGCTCACATCCCCAGAAAAAAGAACAGAAAGAAAGGAAAGGAGGGGAAAGAAGGAGGGGGAGAGATGAAAGAAGGGGAGATGGGGGAGGAAGAGAGGTGTTATTACAGCTAGGGTGGTTTTTCAGTTATGGTAAAGCATTTAACTACTTCTCCGTGATTAAAAACAAAATCAGATTGTGTTAGGGTTTGGAGACCTGTGTTGGAGCTAAGCAGTACCCCAACTAGCTATTTTTAATTTTAATTCTTTAGCCACACTAACATATCTCAATGGGCTCCATGTGATATTCAGCCGTGATACAAAATGTAACAATCATGTTCAGCCTTGCTTTTTCTGGGCCCTCCCATTATAATCAGTCTCTGTAGTGTCTTCTCTCCTTTTGCTTTCATACCACGTTACTCCATTCACCTTTAAAATGGCATCCCACACTCTATAGGAGTCCTGAAATTATTCTTCAAATGCACATAGATTCATCAAGTTGGGAAGCCCTTGACCTAGAACCACATAGAAAACAATACTCGGGTTGGAGACCCAGCTCAGATGGTGAATTGCAAATGTTTCCTACCACCTTGGGAGTTACAGTTTCTGGAGTCTGAGTTGAATCTGCAGAACTGCTTGGTGAGAGGAAAGAAGTCTCTGGAGTTGGAGCTACAGGTTTATTTTGAGGTCCTCTCAACCCTTCCTTCTTGTGACCACCACACCGAGTGATCATCAGACCTCCACATGAGTACAGTGACATTCATCCACATGCCTACAATAAATAAATAAATAAATAAGTAAATGTGATAAAAGTATTTGAGTGCAGTTTAGGTGTACAGACTTATTTGTAGGAGCTAATTTCTTTAACCTTCTGGTGTATCAACTTTATTATAAAGATTCTAGCCAGCGACGGGGACACTGAAGGACAAGCTGGGTGCTCAGAACTGGACCCTTTTCCCTGTGGTTGTGGGCCTTATCCCACTCACTAGCAGTTTCTCTAACCCTCCTTTTAATGATGTTTCTTCCATCCTTAGAAATAGAAGCTGCAAGAGTTGATTTTACCACAAGGTGTCAGCCCAGGGTAACATAATCTTCAAAGGTCTTTTACACTCTGATGAAAGTCAGGGAATTCAAAAATTATGTAAGAAGCATTAAAATATGCAGAACAGTGGAGTGCAGAAAATCTGTTTGATCCCAGCACTCAGGAGGCAGAAGCAGACTGATATCAGAAAGAGGGGCAGTTTGGGAACCAGGGTCACATTAAAAACAAGACCCAGACCTACCTTGGGAGTTACAGTGTTGAATCTGAGTTGAATCTTCAGAACTCTGTAAAAGGGTCCGTGAAGTCAGAGCTACAGGTTTATTTTGAAATCCTCTCCACCCTTGCTTCTTGTGACCGCCACACTGAGTTATCATTTGACCACCACGTGGGTATCATAATATTCTTTCATGTACCTACAATAAATAAATAAATAAATAAATAAATAAATAAATAAATAGCGAGATCTAAGCTAATCAAAGCTCATGATGACCCTGTCTCAAAAAAATAAAATGATATAAAACTAAATAGTTAAAAAAACACCATTTGGCACTGTGTGGAAAAACAAGGGTAATCATGGAAAATGTTGACAGGCATTTATTTTTCTTTACATTTCCTAATCAGCCTAGTCTGGGAATGCTGTGCATGAAATTCCTGAGATGCTGTTATTGAGATCTCAGTCAGTAATTTCTGAGGACGGCTTCATTTCAGAGGAGTAGATTCCCCACTGACACTTTCTCTACTTCCTCCTTCTGAAATTTTCACCTTATTGACAGCAACATTTTTATTTTATTTTTATTTTTTGGTTCCTAATACTTGATTGCTCTGGGAAGCTGTCCTTAATAGAAGAGATTGGAAGGTGAGATGGGAAGGAGTAAATCTGGTGTAAAAGTCACTCACTAACTCAGATTCATTCTTTGAATGTGCTAACAGTTCTCTGGGAAACTTCTACATGTCTGGACACCAAGCACATGTTAGCTGCAGAGCAGTTGGTCTCCAAGTGTGATCTAGGATTAGTACAGTATCACCTGGCAACCTGTGAAATGCACAACTGCAGATTTCTTCCAGACCTGATCCTGGAATGGAACATGTCCCAGGAGTCAGTAGGTTTCCAGGGATCCCTCCAGTTAATTCTGGGTTGCCCTGTCTTGAGATGGATCACTACTGGGGACCCCTGCTGGCAGAAGCCAGCAGTTGGCATTGTGCACATAGAGGCTGAGGGGCGGGGTCTGCGGAGCAGGCTATGCTCTGCAGTGAGAATCAGGCTCCACATGTGACTGTTAGTCAGGATACCAAGTGCCTTGCCTTGTGATCCCACGGAGAAGTGGGTGAGTCCCAAGTCTCTTTCGCAGGCCCCATGCAACCTGCCTTTATAGGCCTTGGGAATCTGCTTAGGGCCTAGGAGGGGTGAGGCTGGTCTCAGGAGTGGGCAAGCATGCAGAGGTACTCAAGGCAGCCCAGCTCTGAACGCCCCTTCAGCCCCTACAGGCCTCGGGAGGAATTGCATGCATGTGGTGCACAGACATCCAGCAGGGAAAGATACATATAAATAAAAGAAAACAAACAACAACCCTCCAAAACCAAACAACACCACAAAAGCTCCAAATGTGTCGCCACACTAATATTACCTAAAAATAAAGCCACATCTCAACATGTGTGGGAAATCTCAACATGGAAATTTGGGAAGTCTTTATCTGGGAAGTCTTATTTCAACTTTATAGTTATCCCCGAGGATGTATTTCAAGGAAATGAGAGGCAAATAGCTCTGGATTTCTAAAAAAAAAAAAAAAAAAAAAAAAACCTCTGAATGAATATTCCTTTACTAAGAGGCTTTAGAACAATACAGTGGTGGCTCTCATTAATTTTGTTTGCATGACTATTTCAGGACCATGTGAAGGCCTGCACCATATTTTAGGGGTATCTAAACATATGACCTAAAGGGTAGGGTATGGATACATTTTTCATCAATAAGTGGGTATTCACAGAGTAGACCATGATATCCATGCCCCCTAAAAACTACTGTGTAGAACTGGAAGCTGGCTGGGAATTTACAATGTAGCCTGAAGCTCATAGAGATCCATCTCTGTCTGTGAATTCTGGGATACAGCAGTGTGACAACACACATGGTGACAAGAGCTGTCAAAGTGTGAAGGCTTTGAAAATTATTCTAATTCACAAAAATGCAGCCATTTCTCTAGTCAGCTAGATCAGTATAGCCAATGCATATAGCCACAGCAAAATACCAAAATAATTACCAGAACAAAAAAAGAAAAATAAATATCAAAACCTCAGACCAGTGGAACAAAAAGCCTAAACCTCAAACCAAACAAAACAAACAAGCAAATAAACACAAATCACTATGAGCAGTGTTCTCTTGCTGAAGTTTAGCAATGGTGAACTAAACCATGTGCCCGGCATTGAAGGCAGGGTATAAAGGCAGTTTCAGAGGTAATAGGCTATGGAGATATTCATTGCTATGTCTTTAGGGGCTTTTAAGGTGAAGCCTTCCCAAGGCTAAGGATGAAACTTATTATAGGCTTTTGCTCAAAGACTTTTAACCTTAGTTAACTCACCTCCTTTAAAGATTATTGCAGACAGATCAAAACTAGTATTAATATTTACTCTTGAACTTTTTCTCTTGAATGCTGAGCAGCTATGGATGTGCTTCTGCTCTGTCTGAAGCCCTGCCTGCTGCAAGCACAGCAAGAGGGGTATCCTGCACACCTCTGTGTAGAAACACACTTGCCCTGCCAATCTGGAACCTCTGCTCAAATATTTCTACTCCTAAGAAGATGAACATCTTCTTGATGTACAGCAATAATTTTGTAACACATTGTATAATATATTATACACCATATAACATAGACTATAACTTTTAGCATCCTAAGTATCCTTCATTCTTTGTCCTGCTTACCCATAGCTCCCCTCCTGTTTTTCTGACACATACTGCACACAGCAGCACTGACTTGGATATGATATTTCTTCCTTGGCTGTGAAATGGCTGCTGAACCTAATGAATTACAGCTTTGTTCATTCCCAAGTAGGCACTTTTTACATTAGTTAGAAATATTGAATTTTCTTAGGTTCTCGGCTTGAAGTATGATAGCAGCTCTTAGTTTCCCCACACAGGTATGTCTAATAATGTCTTGGTCCTGACCTATAACATTGAGAAATGAATAATGGCAGTTAAACAGTTGCAGCAGTAGAATTCTCTGAAATGCTATTTCACAGAAAGTTTTACAGTTACACTTTTCAGATGATCCCTCTGAAACTCTAATATGTCATCATTTATCAAAGGTGTTTTAAGTGTGGAGCAGGAATCCTAAGTTCTGTCTGTGACACTGGGTTTAACTTAATTGTGGATGATGCACTTCATATCCTGGACACATCCTTCATGCCACACACAATGGACAGCAAGTATGTAGAAGAGTCCACAGTATGTCATGCTCCATAAGTTTAGGAGCACCCATCTTGAAAGAGAGCATAACCTCCTCTGTTATACACTTTATTAGCACACCACATCACCCCCAACTTAGACCATTTGCACACATCCTTGTGGTTCAGATTAACCACATACTACTGATCATTATTCTCTCCAGTGGGATTCATGACTGCATGGTAAATAATTTGTAGTGTCCTTAGGTTCTGTTTTCCAACAAGATTCAGCAATATTGATTAATCTGAGAAGTTGAATTTGTCTTTCACATTGATATTTTGGCCATCTGAGGCTCATGTATGAATCTCATCAGCTGCAGGTACAACACTGGTTGAAAGCTCAGGTCATTCTCCCTGAAGGTCATGTTTGTTGTTGTTGTCCAGTTGTACTGTCACATGATTCACAAGTGAATCCCATATATGATTCCTTTATTCTTAGCTGGATCTCATCAGAATTTCTGGGTCTGGGAGGCACCAACTTTGCCCTGAATGTAGTTCATCATGCTGGTTCTGGATACTTTTGGAATGGTGCCAGCTGTGCACATGCCTTTAAGCTGATTTCACATTATCTCACAATACTCAACATAGTCCTTGAGTGTCAGGGAGTTACCTGAAATTTCCCAGCCAAATAATTGTTTGTTCCTACAGGGTTTATCATTGAATATACTTTATTGACCTAAGGGATGCTTTTTGATAATTTATTGATAATATATTTCTTCTGGCATAATATATAAAACATTTGCTAGCTTCCCTGTGAGGAAGGATTATATCTTCAGCAGGGTATTCCTGTAAATATGTTGACCATTGTGTGATTTTTCAATCAATACTTTCATGCTTGTGTGCTAATTCAAGATTCAAAATTTCCATTTGATTACCTTCTGTCCAAAGAGGTCAAATGTGAGTCTGAAGTACTCTCTAAATACTTTCCAGGACCAGTCAATGCCAATGACTCTAGCTTTAGCATCCTAATAATGGGTAAATAGAAACAGGCAGCCATTAGCTTAAATGACAGAGCTGCTTATTGGCGTAGCTTCAGATACTAATGGGGTCTGCTGCCAAAGGCAACCAGTGATTAAACATGTTACTCAACAGACTTTTTTCCTGAGGTCAGAAAATCTAATTTACTGGTAATAACACGCTGTGGCCAGTGCATAATCTATGATGTTTTTTAACTCCTTGGGGCAAGTGAAAAAAGGAAATAGAGAAAATTCACATATATGCACAAATATACACACACACGTGCACACACACACTCAATGAATGAATTAATGAATGAAGCAAAGGGCAGAATCTAATAAGTTAATACATACAGTTATACATGCATGGATACCCATGCACGCACACACACACACACACACACACACACACACACACACACACATACAGACCTACAATTAGACATGTCTATATTCACACACTGAAATATTAGAGCAAAGCTCCAAAAGCAGGTTCCAAGTATTCCACACATATATACATATATCAGTAAACACAATTGGTGGAGAGTAGGAACAATGTTCTAATCCCCTTTATCACAACCTTTACATGGACACACATAGTCGATGGATGGAAGACACAGTTCTCCAGCCACACCACACCATGCTTTATTCTTTCATCCATCATTTATATATCCCAGCAAACTCTTTCAAGCAGTATACAATTAAATGCGAATATGTTTCAGTTTCCTTCCAATAAATGATTATGATGAAAAGCAATGTGTTAATACATCATTAGCATTAAAAGAAATAACATTATGTATTAAGGTTAAAAAACGAAGCTATTCTTATAAACCCACGTACATCCATAACCAAGCAACTTATTATAGATTAACAAAATGTAAGCAAGAACAGTGAGTTTCTCAGCTAGTTTCCCTTACTGGAAGGGAGCAATTGGCATTTATAAAGAAAGAAGTAATTGTTTTATTATTTGTCTTTAAAAGTAATCTTGTAAAATTCTTAAAAGAATCACAAATCTAAACATTTATATAATAATAAGTCATATCTACCTTAAATCCTCAAAATGCATATCTACCCATTAGCAATTCTTAGTAAACCATATCAGGAAGCTGAAGTCAAAATAAGGGTATAAGTAATCAATTAGCCACTTTCCACCCTCAGTGAGGGACCTGTAAGCCAGTGCTACCATGGTTTTGTTCTCTGAACACAAAAAGGTCCAGAACTTTAACTAATAACAGTACAGCTTTGTGATCTTCATAGTGTTCCCTAAGGTTTTTTACATTAGAGCCAGTAGTAAAAAACATGGCTACAGACCTTCACTAAAAACTTTATTGTTCCAAAGGTTTTTTAAGTGTGGTGGTCATTGTTGACAATCTACATTTTCTTTAGGGTGGGGACTGAATCATGATGTGCTCCACCAGCAATGTCTGATAGAAATCAACCATTAATATTGTGAATGCCAGAGATACTATCAGGTGGGGGACAGGAAATACCCCTAATGTTTACAAATAACTCATAGATTAAGAGGGAATGTAAGGGCAGGAAGCAGAGCAGTACTTCATAACAGCATACTGTCCTCAGGACACAGAGTCTTCATGGCCATGCCACACCAATCCTACCCCTGTGGCTGTGGTAACCCATGGGCTGCATTCCATAAGTTTTAAGTCTTTTGTCCTTCCTCCTGCATGGTTCTTGGCAAGTCACTTCACACAAGCTGTGAAACTGGAGAATCTCCAGTTGTTTGCCTTTGGAAGAGCAAACGACTAATACAACGAGAGAGGAACTGTCCTCACCTCTAACCTACATTATCTTCAGCAACACTTGTGAATAATATAATAATGATAATATAATAATATGGGAACCACTTCAACACAGATCAGAAGAGATAATATGATGCTATTGGTGTTTACTCTGTCAGGGTAGCATCATGATAGCATCACAGTATACCATGCTGGATTATCCACAACAGATGCACAGCTGAGAACCATGCAAATGATAAGAAACCCCAAAAGTTCAAAAATACAGGGGACCTAATTGGTTTTACCCCCTCCTCCCAGCCTGAGCTCTTAAGTTCATTTGGAAGACATTGAAGGGATGCTGCAGTTCTACTGCCAAGTCTTTTGAGTAGGTGACTAACTCCTTCAGCTTCAGCAAGAACTACAGGCATTCCTCAAGTCTTTCCTGCTCTTGTTCAATAGATAATTGTGATTTGGTGGAGGGTTATAAGCATTTGTGTGTTTTTGTGTGCGCACACATACATGTGCACAGATACATACACACTCGTGAACATACACAAGTACATGTGTGAACACATGCAAGCACACTGTCACCTGTTTAGTTTCCCAATTAATGCAAATGCAAGTGGCAATAACCTGTACTACTGTAGAAAAGAAAGTTAACTTCTGTTTCATGGAGAAAGAACATAGTGTGTAGAGGAGATAAAGAACTCTGGCAAAGTGCACAGACAAGGTGACGCTTGGAAGTCCTTGTCCTTGTAGCAAAGCCCACTTAGTAAGTTCTCCAGGCTGTATAGAAAAGGCTTGGTTCCCCAGAAAGCCCCAGCCCCTTGCTCTCACCCACTGCTTCCCTGTTGCTTCAAGATAAACATTTTTCTCCAAAATGAGCTCTATTAACCATAGAATGCCTTACTTAATGCACAAAGCAATGATGTCAGGAAACTAGAAAATCTTCATACAAAATCTTTAATTCCTATAAGGTGATTGTATCAGGGATTTGATTGGCTAACAGAAGGCTGATGATCTCATGGCCAAATGATGTATGATTTCATACCACAATATATTACATGGAAGGGCTGGACCACACTGTACATTTTCATTCTTTGACTGATGAACATTTAGATAGTCTCAGTTTGGGGCTGCTCTAAGGAATACTACTAAAACCCAAATGTCCCCTAGTTTTTCTGTGGACAGCCAATTCTCATTCTGGAATCACTGGGTAACCCAGAGACTGCAGTTCAACTTTCTGAAGAATTGTACATGACTTCTGCCAGGGCTCTATCATGCACTGCCAACAGCAATATCTGAAGGGTCCTCATCTCCCCCAAATTTCCAGGAAGTCAATTTTAACACAGTGTGAACAAGGCTGGGATAAAAGGAGCTACTGAGTGCTGCAGAAACAGAGCTGTAGTGTATCATGAGCATAAGTGGGCTGCACTGCACTGAGACAGACCTGTTCTCACACCTCACCATGGCTGTGGGAATTCTGCTTCTGTCAGAAGCAGCTGCAAGCACACTGCTTTTCAGAATGTCTCAAAGAGCAAAATCCAGGCCAAGATCCACAACCAAGGATAACTGAGCCAGTGTTAGGCAGAGGTGGAAAGAAAATGCTAGCTAGCATTGAGGATGAGAAGAAAACAGGCTGTAGGGGAGAAACAGTAAACCCCTGACCTTCCAGTGAGCTGTTACCATTCACCCAGGACAGAGAAGGGACACAACTGCCCAGCCAGCCTTTCTGTCTCCCTGGCACCTTGATTTGCCACAGCAGCCTACTAACTTTCATGTACCCCATTCCTTTGGTTTCCACCACATGATTTTATTGTGGATGAATAGTTTTTGCCTCTATAAACTCCTGAGAACTTTTATATTTACAACTACAGACTTTTTGCTCCTTTGTTCCAAGGTGGACATGCAAAAAGTTGGGAGGCTTCATGCAATGTTCGATGGATACAGAGTGGTAAGAACCTGAGAGACCATAGCACTTTCTCATCTAAGTTGGGTGCAATCTTTGTTAAAGATGTTCCTTCCATGATCAAGCGACCATACACACATATGCAGGAAAACACAAACATGTTTATGAGAACACAGATACAAACACAGACAAACAGACAACCAGGCAGCCAGCCAGACACACATACACACACATTCATACATACAAGCAACCACACCATCAAAAGCCCATACAGGCAACCACCCCTTCACATATGCTCAGCATGACTACACAGATGTTCAACCATACCTGGGTAAGCACATATATATGAATGTATGTGTGCTCATAAACACAGACAATATTGTACAAAGATCTACACACATGGCCATATGTGCACATGCAGATATACACATACATTTACAAACATACAGACACACATACTGAGAGGCTCACATCCATACTCATACACCCACATGAATACATAAAATCACACCACAAATAGAAGCACAAACAACACACACACATACAAAAAAAACACTTGCACGCTCACACAGAAACACAGAAACACACGCAAACACACACACACACAAATGCACACACACACACATCCCTTCATTACCCAGAGAGGCAAAAGAGAAGACTGGTTTCTTTCAGCAATCTTTCAGCTTCAGGAAGAGTTACTGGGTTTTCCATGCTGTCTACAAGGTTCTTAGATTCAGCCAGGCTCTCCTGCCCTGGCTTACACATTATTTTCCCCTGCAAAACTTTTTGATCCTGAGATATGTAATTCTAAATGGAAGTTACAATCTCTGCACAGCAAAGCTGGACGATGCAACAGCAATCATTCATGAATGTCTCCTAACAAAACCTCTAGCTAACTTCAAGTTGATCCATCATAGTCTGCTCACAAAACCTGCCACAGATGAGTTTGATTTGAACAGAAAAAAAGAAATGTGACCCACAGTCATTATCGAGAAACTTTGAATGGATTGCATTGTAAAAAAAAAAATATGAAAAGAGCACCCAGGTCAGTCAGTAGGTGGCTAGGAAGTCCGAAAACAGTGATCAAATTCGACTACAAAATCCTGTAATCAACAACACTGGAAAATATGGATGTGATGGACCTAAACCACACAAAGATCCAACCAAGAAAGAGAACTTCAGACCAATTTCACTTATGAATATCCATGCAAACATATTCAATAAAATTCTTGCAAGCCAAATCCAAAAACACATCAAAACAACCTGATACATCAAGATCAATAGGCTTCATACCAGAGATGCAGGGATGGTTCAATATATGGAAATCCATCAATATAATCCTCTTTAAACAAACTCAAAGAATAAAAATCACATGATCATTTCATTAGATGCTGAGAAAGCATGTGACAAAGCCAAAACTCCTTCATGATAAAAGTCTTGGAAAAATCAGGAATCAAGGCCCATACCTAAACCGACTAAAAGCACTATACAGCAAACCAGTAGCCAACATTAAGCTACATGAAGAGAACCTTGAAGCAATCCCACTAAAATCAGAGACTTGACAAAGCTGCCCTCTCTCCCTACCTATTCAATATAATACACAAGTCCTGAACAGAACACCACTGGTAATGCACTAAGATCAAGAATTGAAAAATGAGACCTCATAAAATTGCCAAACTTCTGTAAGCCAAAGGACACTGTTAATAGGAAAAAAATGCAACCAATTGATGGGGAAAATATCTTTGCTAACTCTACATTTGAAAAGATGGCTAATATCCAATAAATACAAAGAACTCAAGAAGCTAGAATCAAGAAACAAATAATCATGTTAATAAATGGGGGTACAGAGTTAAACAAAGAATTCTCAATTGAAGAATACCAGCTGACTGAGAACCACAAAAGAATGTCAAATGTCCTTAGTCCTCAGGGAATTGCTAATCAAAACAACCCTTGGATTCCACCTCAAACCCAAAATGGCTAAGATCAAAAACTAAGGTGATAGCAGATGCTGGCAAGGATGTAGAGAAAGAGGAACACTCCTCCATTTTTGGTGAGTTTATAAGCTGCTACAACAACCCTGGAAATCAGAGTGGCAGTTCCTCGGAAAATTGGACATAGTAGTACCTGAGGATCCATCTTTACCACTCCTGGGCATATACCAAAAAGATGCTCCAACACAGAAGAAGGACACAGGCTCCACTGTGTTCATAGCAGCCTTATTTATAAAATCCAGAATCTGGAAAGAACCCAGATGCCCTTCAAAGAGGAATGGATAATGAAAATGTGGTACATTGATACAATGAAGTACTACTCAGCTATTAAAAACAATGACTTCATGAAATTCTTAGGCAAATGGATGGAACTAGAAAATGTCATCCTGAGAGATGTAACCCAATCACAAATATCACATGTGGTATTCACTCACTGATCAATGGATATTATCACCAATGCTCAGAACACCCAAGATATAATTCGAATACCAGATGAAGCTCAAGAAGAAGGAAAACCAAAATGTGGATATTTTGGTCCTTCTTAAAAGGGGGAAAAATACTCATGAAGGAGAGACAGAGAAATATTGTGGAGCAGAGACTGAAGAAAAGGCCATCCAGGAACTGCCCCACCTGAGGATTCATCCCACATACAGTTCCCCACCCAGACACTATTGTTGATGCCAAGAACACTTTCTGACAGGAGTCTGATATAGCTGTCTCCTGAGAGGATCTGCCAGAGCCTGACAAATACAGAGGAGGATACTTGCAGCCAACCATTGCACTGAGAATGGGGTCACAAATGGAGGTGTTAGGGAAAGTACTCTGGGAGCTGAAGGGGTTTGCAGCCCCATTGGAGAGGCAAAAATATGAACCAACCAGAAGCCATAGCTCCCAGACACTAAACCACAAACCTGTGTACACATGGATGGATCAATGACTCCAGCTGCATATGTAGCAGAGGATGGCCTTGTGGAACACCAATGAGAGCAGAAGCACTTGGTCCTGTGAAAGCTCAATGCCCCAGTGGAGGGGAATCACAGGATGGTAAGTAGAAACGAGTGGGTGGGTGGGTGGAGGGGACACACACTTAAAAGCAAAGGGTTGGGAAAATGGTATAGGGGGTTTTCTGAGGGGAATCCAGAAAAAAGGATAGCATGTGAAATGTAAATAAAGTATCAAATTAAAAAAAAAACAGAAGAGAAGACATCATTGATGTCTGTTACAGAAACTTGTGGCACAGACTCATGGAAACTTCTTAAAGAACTATTCTGTTCTGTGAGGTCCACTGTGAGATCACTTGAATGTCAGCTACCTCCATCTGTTCCCCATCTGTTCTCTGCTGTTCCTTGCCCAGCATTATAAGTTTAATATGGAGCAAGAGAACCCAGTTCCAAGTAGCAAGGGTATGCCATATACCAGGCTGGGGTAGTCCATGATACAGCCTGAATTCATGTAACTCTTGAATTTTTAGTTCATAGAGAAATTTTCACCTTGGTCCAAACCCTATGACAGGCTGAATATTAAATTCAGGATGCTTCATTTACAACATGAGAAGACAACGATGAACATGCAGAAAATGACCAGCAGGATGTGTGATGCCATAGAGAATTGCAAGAAGCTGATTGAAGAGAACAATTCCTACAGGTGAGTCACTGACACAGTTGAGACCACACCACTAGGCAGGGGATGTTCTGCCCTTCTAAGACTTTAAACAAATGTCAGGGCTCTGATTCTATACTGTCTGCCTTTAACAGGAGGATCTGCCTCTAGGCAAGGGTCTTGGATTTGTACCCTTTGAACTCAGTTGTCCTAGGTTTGAACAGTGTCTCAGACAATCCAATCATTATTCTTCCCAACTCAGGATTCTGTAGATAGAAAAGATTTGCACCATGATGGGAATATTAATCAAACCTGAGCCTCTAGAGCTCAGACAGGAAATGTATAGTTCTGGAATCCATGAGACACATGGAAAGTTTGCATATATTTGAAACTCCTATCCACTCTCAGAGGGGATTTGTCCTCTAACTGCTGATGGTTTTCTAATACCACAGACATATAAGCACCCATGTGGACGATGGTCTCTTCCTTGAAGTACTTTGAGCCTTGTGGAATGTGGCTGGTCTCTGGATGTGACAGGCTTTTATTTGGTGTCCACGAGTAAACTGTGGCCCCTAGTCTGCAGCTGTCTGTGGATCAGGGTCCTTGCAAGGAGGATAGTACTTGGAGGAGTGTTGGGCAAATTGAAGTTGGCAGGAAATCGTGGTTTTCGGTTGTTTGTTCAGCAGCAGGCACTGCCGTCTCCTGAGTGAGTGTACTCAGCTGAAGCACAAAGTAAAGATGTAGTGGAATAAGAACAGAAAGCTACTGGGGGAGCAGACTGAACTGAAAGTGCGCTGTGAGGAAACAGTGCAGCTCTGTGCGGAGGCCAACAAGAAGATCTATGATCTTCTGCCAAGCAGCAGCAGGTAGGGTGTGACATCAGGGTCCGATTGCCCTCATGTCTAACCATAAACATGGACAAACCCATGTATCTGTCCACAGACTTATCCTGCTACTCACCTATGTCTCATTTAATTCTTCATTTAATCATTTACATTCTATTCAAGTGGCCTCTTTCATGAGGTTTGGTAAGCAAATGCTACTGCTCTGCATGAATCTGCAGTTCATGAGGGAGATAGACTGATCACACTTCAAGCACCTACATGCCACTAAGTTACAGGAATGCCATGTGGTATATTCTCTTTACAGTAGCATGGATCTTACAAGGAGGAAATAAAGGGCCATTGCTCACTTGCATTATGGGAATCTCAGGCAGGAAGCAATTTTCAAGGTTGAGAGACAAGGGAAAATTCCAAATGAATAGTTCTAATTATTGTCTTTGGGGGTCGTTGGTTCTTTCTCCTTTTCCTTGTATCCCAAGATGGTCAGTCACTTGTACACTATGGAGGTCTAGGGACACAATGACAGAGCCTGAATAGCAGCTTGTCAGTCATGTTTTTTGTGAGTGCTGCTGGAGAGTTCATTCCTGGCTCTTGAATTCTGAAGCTGGCTGCATGAATTGGAGTTTAGTGCTGTGAGCTGAAACCCTGACCAAGGTAATTCGTTCAAGGACATTTAATTGGGGGCTAGCTTAAAGGTTCGAGTCTTAGTATTTTATCATCAAGGCTGGGCATGGAAGCATCAAGGGAGGCATGATGTGGGAGTAGCTGAGAGTTCTACATCTGCATCTGAAGGCTGCAATTCAAATATTGACTTTCAGGTAGCTAAGAGGAGGGTCTTAAAGCCCACAACCACAGTGACACACATACTCCATCAGGGCCACACCTTGTAATAGTGCAACTCCCTAGGAATATCATACAAAAGCCATCACACCGGGGATATGGGAAAGGGTTTTCACAAGCTGAGGGTTGCTGTGAGAGACTTGACCCTACAAGAGTAAAAAATTACTCCAATCATATCAACCAAATCTGAACAAGAATTGTGCTTCCTAATCCTTCCTAAGTCACCAGGAAGGATGACTGAGAGGGTGGTGGTCTCACTTGGCACATTTGCATTGGATAGCCTAAATTCAATTGCTCCCCCTGCATGATGAATTCCACATTGCTTTCTGAAGGATTGTTATAACCAGCATCACTGTGAAGAAATAAAGAAAATCTTTCTATAATTCAATGAAAACAAGGACGCAGCATACCCAAAATTTTGAAACACAAGAAAAGCAGTGTTAAGGGGAAAATTCACAGCACTGAGTGCTTTCATAATCAGTCTGGTGTCATCATCTCCCAGCAACTTAACAGCACACCTGAGGTCTCTAGGACAAAAAGAAGCAAACCTATCTAAGAGGAGTAGATAGCAGGAAATACTCAAACTCAGAGCTGAAATCAACGACATAGAAACAAAGAGCTAGATACAAAGTGTCAACAAGAGGAAGAGCTGGTTCTTGGAGAAAATCAACAGGATAGATTAACCCTTAGCCACACTAAGTAAAGGGCACTGAGACAGTACCCAAGCTAACAAAATCTGAAATGAAAATGGAGACATAACAACAAAAACAAAAAATTAAAAATTCGTCATGTCTTACTAGAAAAGCTTATACTCAACAAATCTGGAAAATCTAGATGAAATGGATGATTTTATAAACAGATACCACATACCCAATTAAATCAAGATAAAGTAAACTATCTAAACAGTCCAATAACCCCTATAGAAATAGAAGGAACCATAAACGACCTCCTAATAAAAACTTCCCAGCACAAATGAGGCCATTGGTTCTCTAATCTGGAATGAGTCTGCACAGATCATCTTTGAGGCTTTGAAGACAGGTGATTTTGGTTCCAACACTAGCACTTCTAGATACCTCCAAACCTTTTCATCTACATGCCCATGAAACAAAAGCTACTGCAAAGGGTGTGGAACCCCACATTTTAGGCCATGGAATCACAGTGTACTACACCTGTCCAAGCTATTGGACCATGTACTATCTGGCTTGTCCACTTGTCTAAGAGCTGTGATGGCTACCAGTGTTCTAGTGAAAGAAGCAGAGAAGTTAACTCTGGGTTAGCATCTTATACTTACATTCACCCCATGCAGTTGAGGCTCTTCTCAAAGGAACACGGGAACCCCTGCTGTTTAATGCACATGTGAAAAAGTAGCAGGTAGCAATTTTGATTGGCAGTTCATTAAGATAGACAGGCTGAACACACATTACATACCCACATGCCATTATGTTACAGGGGTTCCTTTTGTGTGAGTCCTTGACTGGAGCACAGAACTTTGAGTGATGTAGTCAGGGACTGCAGCTCATTTGCTTTGTAGCGGGTCATGTGAGGTCACAGGTAGGAAGCATTTGTAATTCTTGGAGACCAGTGAAATTGCAAAATGAGTGGTTCTCATTGTCTTTTGGGGGTTGTGCGTTTTGTATATTTTCTCTCCCTTTTCCCCTGCATTGCAATATGGTCTCTTAACCAAGTCTAGACCTTGGTTCATATTGACAGAGCCTGAGAAGCAGCTTGTCAGTCCTGTTTCATGTCAGTGTTCCTAGGGTTCTCTCCTGGAGCTTCCATTCAGGAGCTGACTGGATGAACAGGGATGTGTGAAGAAAGGCTTCTCTCTGGCTGAGGGTTAGGGTGAAAGATGTTAGGCTTCAAGAGAAAAATTTCTCCAACTCTCTCAACCTAGTCTGCAGAAGAAGTTGCTCACTAACCATTTTTAGTTCCCAAGGGATGGATAGCAGAGTCCTGGGTATCACTTGAAACATCAGCTTTTCTACATTCAATGGTTTCTCCAGCATTGAGGTCTGCTTATTTTTTCCTGCTCACTTATGATTTCTGGTGTGTCTGGGGAAGGGGGATATGCATGTCTGTGCCAATATGTATATTGGTGGGTTGCTGAGAGGCCAGTTAACTACATGTGGTTTTGCAGTCCTTCTGTGACACAGTTTCTTTAGCCCAGGTCTCTCACTGATTCTGAAACTTCCTGTTTTGGTTAAGCTGTCTGACCAGCATCTTTGAATCTTTTGTCACCTCCCAGCAGAGCTCCTGGTATTGTCTGGTCTCAAGTCACTGCTACAAGGGTAAGTAACTCATAGAGAGGAAGAACATGGTGGCTGTCTCCACACTTTTACATATTTTATTGTTTTGTGTTTTGTTACTGTTGTAAAAAACCAGTTTATTAACATGGATGAAGGCAATGCTGTCTGTTCCAGGTGTCAGACACACAACTCGGCCCACTGTACTTTCTCATGAGCTTTCTTGTCATTAGGTTGAAATCTCTAGGGAGAGGGAGGAGGGTGTTTGTGGCCCAGGATGGGTCTTATCCTACAAACCTAGGCTCCACGTAACCCACATGTGAGTTTTCCAACCCAATAAACCTTTATTAAACAAACAGAACCCATGTTGCCAACACTTAAAACTGAATAATTTCATATTTAGCCCAGCCCACCCTTCCCAAATCTTGCCATGTGACCTCAGATTCCCCTTCCCAGTCCTTCCCTTGTTCATTACAACATCCTATCCCTGGGTTTGGATGCCCTCCCATGGGCAGAACAACCAGGAAGCAGACCTGGTACTCTTGGAACCAGAGTGAGATATGGGGCACAATGGGGTGCTCAACAACAGCTAGCTGCACACGTGACCAACGGTGTCTCCAAGGATCTGGTGTCCTATTTAAAAGACCCTTAGGAAACTGAACACCACCCTCTCATTCTCAAAAGGGTGTATGAGGCTCTTAGAGGGAAGAGGGCAACAGTCCAGTCACCCCAGAATCACATAGGATGGTTCCCTGGTCAGGTGGGAAAGCAGTGGGTTTGGTTGACTGACCACTGAGGCCATCTCACCTGGGTTCTTATAACTGGCCATCTGCTGGTCTTCAGAATCCAGTGGCTTCAGAGAGCAAGCTTCTTCCAGAATCTCCAGGTCAGGGTCCCTCCATGGCTCAGGGACTTTCACACAGCACTCTTCCTCCCAATGCCTACCATATGGTGGCAGCAGGAGGAACAGCTGCATCTCAAACCCTCAGGTCAGGGGGACAGGCACCCAGGCTGGAAGTGACTTTCCTGGCTGCTTCTTCAAGGGCCTTTCCCTCTGCTCTACCTCCCAGGCCATCAATGCTACCCTATCACTCTAGGCAGAGGAGCTCCTGGTCCTGTGACCACCACCCCTTCCAGCTCTATGGTATGGAGAGATGTCTAAGGATGCCACTTTTGGAATTATGTAGGACCCAGGTCCTACTGCCTGTTCTATGGTGCCTCACTCAGAGAGGCTCCGGTCCAGCCCTCTCACAGGACAGAAAGCAAGGCTTCCATTTTACTGTTCTGTAATTAGAGTCTTTCATAATAAAGACTAGAGATTGACATCATTAATCTGTAGAAATCCCTCGTTTTGCTGTCTGAAGTGATCCTCCAAAAATGCAAAGGACATTATTGGACTTGATTTACTCTTTTACAATAGAAAAGACTGTGTACAGGTCTAGACTGTGTACAGCCCTTAAAGACGAATGTTGCTTTTACATAGATGAAGACAGGGATGGTTAAAAAGAACATGAGGGACAAAGATGAGAGCTGGTACAAGAATTAATTTTCAACCCCTCCATGACTGTTAACCCTACTTCTTTTCATTTTAAGACCATTAGTTGGGATATTTTTACTTGTTCCTTTTGGTTTCTGGGTCTTATATAGGCTGACTAACTTTGCGAAATAACAGGTAGATAATTTGATAGCCAAACCAATTCAGATACATTATCATAAGTTAGCTATGGAAGACCATGAGACACAGGACGAGGTTGTTGCACTATCCAGGGTATTCTCTACTCAACCTAAAAGAGGGGACTCCCAACCCTAGACCAAGCAGAGAGGGGCCACCCAGAACCCCCTCTGACCTGTGATCTAAATTCTTGAATAGTCTGCGAGGCTAAGCACTGCAAGGGAATATAAATAAAAATTAAAAATATCTTTCTGGGTTCCCTGAGGGACAAGCCTGATTGCATAGGGTTTAATGTCAAAAGTATCCCTTCTCCAGGAAAAAAGACATCGGGATGGGTCTGGCCCTCATGCCTCACTGGACAATGACAGGAGGATCAGAGCCATTACAGGGTCCCCATTAATTAGTGGAGGCCAGGCCTCTATCCCTGCCTTTGCAACATTTGAATTGCCATGGTCTTTCTATACTTGGAGAAGGGAGGAGATGTCAGGGGCAGCCTTGCTTATACACCGAATGTCTAAAATCAGCCATAGGTCTAAGTCAGCCTGCTAACACAAAGTCCTGGTTTCTGTGGACAAACACTGAACAGATGGCTATAAGATCTTGTAAACAAGTAGTCTTGGTGGAAATTTACCAGCCTAGATAGTCATAGACATTGTGGATAGGTAGCCTTGTTATATCGTACCAACTTAGATAAGGACAAGTGAATATAGACAGTCATAGTGGCCTGTTTCCTGAACCTTCACCCAGCTGATACCCTGTACGCCCCCTGAAAAACTACAGTCCTGCGCCTTCCTCTTTCCCACATTCTGCCTTTATGTGTTTATAACCACTCTGTGAAAAAAAGTAAAAATTAGGATTTGATCAGACTATAGGAATATCTTCCTTTGCATTTGGCTGTTTTCTCCCATTCTCTCTTTCAGGTTATCTCCTGGACCCTGTTTACTGCCTTGCAGCACAAGCTATAGAACAAGAAGTAGGGGTCCACAGTCTCTCCACAAATAATACTAGAGAAGCTATAAATATAGTGGTATCGTTTCTTTTTTCATTAATATCTCTTTTACATTTCAATGCTTTCCCTTGGGCAGATTTGTATACCGCACACACTTGCTGATTATAGTATCTCTTCAGTGAGCATGGATTTCCTGGGGGATGGATTCTCTGGGGATTCACAGATTGAGGGTTTCACAAGAGAAACACAGGCAGGTTCCTGCACTCCAGATATAATAGCAGCCTTCACTTGAATGGTGGCTAGGCTTTCTAGAAGGCTGCTATACAGTGCTCTATTCACACATTGCTACACAGTTATTTTTCAATTCATTATATATGGACTATTGAAGAAGTGTGTCATTTTAGTTTAACTCTAGCACAGTGTGTACTTCACAGTTCACTTTCAAGCCATTTATTAAAACTGAGAAAAACTTCCAGGCCCAGGTGCTCTCTGGCCCTTCATTTTTGGGAATACAGGGGATGACCTCAGCTCAAAGGTCATACGGGATTGTCCTGATGAATATACCTGGTGTTTGCTGGATAGCTGACATGGCAGGTCTTCACCAGGCCTTTGTCTCTTCCTCCCCTAGGTCTGAAATACTTCAACAGAAGCTCAAATAGGACACAGAACAGGTCAAGATCTCCCTCAGACACAACTCCTCACCAGCAGCACTGGGTGTGCAAAGCAAGTGAACCACCATTGCATCTCATCCCTATAACCATGGCAATCTTGGGCTGCATTTTCTTCCTTTCTTTGGGTTCCTATATGTTACAAGGCCTTTATTTTTGTCTAGACTATGCTCCAGCAAGAGTGCATGTATGAAAGGCTTCAAAGAAGTGCTGAGGGACATGAAGATCTGCTGGTCATCCAGGAGGAGCCTCAAAATGTAAATTTTCACTTGTCCTCATGAGTCATCAGCAATAATTTCAGAGAGATCAGTCAAGCAAATGTTAAAGACTTTGAGGTATTGTCTGTAACATGACACATGCTTTCCCTTGGAAGAAATTGTCCAACAGCAAACCCCCACCCCAATGGGGCATACCTACATTCATCTCGAAGAGATTGTTACCATTGCTGACTACCTTTGTACAATATTTCTAAAGCCAGCAACAGGCTATAGGTTAGTGCAGCAAATTCTACAGCAAGGGAATGCTGCTTAGCTTAATTATTGTGTTTTGGTTTTAATTAGAGTTTTGATTGCCTTGAGTACATGATTTTCTTTCTTTTCATTTGAAGTTTTGTTATTTATTATTTTTTGTTACTGTAATTTGCTGTTTTGCTAAGACTGTATAATGTATACTTTGACTCCTCCACTTTAAGCTGGTATTGAATAAAATTAATATATTTTAATGAATATAAAGGCAATCTCTAATTTTTATCTCATAATAATTGTCTGTATTCATTTGTGGTTCACAGTCTTTTAACAGTAGAAGTATCAGTTAGGAATGGACATCTTCAAATGTAAAGTGTCTTAGGCTTTGTTATTAGTTCCCAACCAGTCAGAACTACAGAAGGAATTGTGTTTATGATGTGGATAGTGTGACACACTTTATGGATCCCAAATTCCTGCTGAAAACCACATCCATGCTGTATCTTTGTGGTCATAAATTCAGCTATGTTAAAATGGACTAGTCCTTGGATGCTCATGATGAACACAAGTGATGTGGGCTGAATCACAGTCTGGGGTAAGTGACTAGTGTATGATCTCTCATCATGCATCTAAGAGGCATGGAGAGGTGTTGGCTTGTGGGAGATGTTTGGTGCTGGTGTTTATGGTCAATATGTTTGGGCTAAGCAGTACAGACTCCATTGTCAGATAGAAGCTGACAATGTCCTCAATTTCTTCTTGACTGGGAAAGCTTAAGCATTTCAGGGTTAGTGGGACTGCAGTAGGGACTGAGCCATATGTTTAGTGATGGTTTTTGGGAGCAGGGACATAGGTGTGGAGTCCAGAGCTTTCCTGCTCTTTCAGGGATTCACTGTGTCTCTAGAATTCCCTCTTCAGGTTTCTGTGTGGGACTCAGCATGGTTTCTTTTTTCCCTGTCCTATTTTCCCTACAAGTTTACTTTTGTTTATCTACCTGAAGGGTCTGTTGGGAAAGAGTCCTCCCAAGCCTTCACCATCAGTGAGCAGGAGCAGAGTGAAGAGGTTGGAGAAGCTCAAAAATGACTTTGAGAAGATGAAGAATGAGAGAGACGAACTCTGGGGTATCCTGGCACATTATACTGACAAGGATTTGAAAAACAGGTAGTCATTATGCCCAGTTCTCAGCTGACTATCTTGAGCCTTCTCTGTTGAGCCCAGATTTCCACATATCATAGGAGGCTACAACTTCAGGTTGTTCTCATGTCCAAATTCATTTTGCTGATTGGATATTCGACACAGAACTTGAAGTTCAGATAAGAATGAGATGGGGTCATGGGCCATTTTAGTTCCTCCAATGTAAATCAGAGCCCTTGGCATGAATCACAGTCTTCAATTAAAGGTAGTACTGGGTGAGCTCTCATCAGTCATTTTGAGAAGCCTGGACTGCTGTTGCTTTGTGGGAGAGACTAGCTACTGTGTGTTTACGGTCAATCATTTTTGTAATTTCCTGGAGGTGCTTGGGGTCATTAAGTCTTGTCAAGAGCCTAAAGGACCTGGTTCTACATGCTGCCCCTCAGTGACTGGATTTGCTGCAAGTCATCTGTTCATAATACACTGAGATACTGCCAGATCACTGTGTTTATTTGGGATTCTGAGTGTGTGTGTGTGTGCATGTGCGTGTGCGTGTTCATGTGCGAGAGAGAGAGAGAGAGAGAGAGAGAGAGAGAGAGAGAGAGAGAGAGAGTGTTTTTGTGTATTCAATTTAAGATCCAAGGAGTCTGTGTAGTGTGATGGGGCCTGAGGATTTACCTGACTCACTTTTCAGGTAATGATAGTGAGGAGACCTTGGAGCTTCACTTTTAGCAGCAGAGCACGTGACCTCTCTGCTCACTTCTAATGGGCATTGGAAACTCCTGATATATGTCATAATACCTTTTCCCGGTAAATTCTGAATATGTTCTCTGGTAATTAATGTAGCAATAGACACAAGGATTTAAAAATTCTTGTCAATAAACAGAAAAAGAGTTATTATGGCTTTAAGTTGGACCCAGGCCCGTGGCACAGGCTCTTGGAAAGTTCTTGGAGACCTAATCTATTTCTTCAAGCCCCCTCAGGGAGCTAAAGCAGGTCAGCTTTGTTCTTTTATTTCCTAGCTCTACTGGGCCCAAACCAAGTTTGACAAGTTTAATAAGCACCAAGAGGACCCAGTACAAAGGAGCCAGGATGTGGCATATGTGAGCTGGGGTTGTGCACGATTCAACTTGAATTGATATAATCCTTGAATCCTTAGTTCAGGTCTTATTTGCTCCATGGAGCATGCCCTCCCACAGGTTCAACTTTGAGACCATGATGCTGGAGATGCAACACCACGAGGTGATGACCTATCTCAAGAAAATTCCTCAGCAGATCAGTGAGGCCTTGTAAAAGTGCCAATAGCTGACTAAAGAAAATCAACTTTACTGGTGAGTGACTAACTGGTGTGTGACTAACACTGTAGTTTTGCCCAGCTGTAGACACAGAATGTGTCTGGACATCATTGTCTTTGAAACAAATCCCAAATAAATACACTGGTTCCATACTTTTTGCCTCTCAACGGGAAGTTTGCCTCCCTCAAAGAAAGGCTCTAGGATTGTTACCTCTTGGACTCATTTTGATCAAGTGTGATGAGTCTGTGAGCCCCTCCAATCATTGTCCTTCCCAACAGAGTGTCCTCTAGATAGAAAAGGTGTGCACCTTAATGGAGACATCAATCTACCTTGAGTCTCTGGGGCACTGAAAACACATTTATAGACCTGTTTTGCATGAGACACATAGGAAGATGTGACCTGTTGGGTCTGTTCTCCTCTCCTAGAGAAGGTTTACACTGTCTCTACCTACAGGTGGTTTTCTAATACCAATGACATATATGCAGTTGTGTGGCCCATGTCCTCTTCTGGGAGATACATGAGTCCCTGTTGGTGTCAGGATTTTCAGAAGTACCTAGAGTCTTCTGGAATGTTGCTGTCTTCTGAATTTGAAATTCCTATATGTGAGGTCCCATGGCTACTCTGGTCTGTAGTCTGGGGCTGTCTGGGGATCAGGGCCCATCATGAGAAAAGACGGTACTTGGAGAAGCGGGAGGAAGATGGATGCTGCCTAGGAATCACCATTTATTCTCTGTGCTTCAGCATCAGGAACTGTCACCTCCTTACAGAATCTCTTCTTATGAAGACTCAAGTAAAAATCCTATGGAACAAGAACAGGCAGGTGCTTAGGGAGCAGATTACACTGGATGTGTTCTAAGGAAACAAAGAGGCTGGGTGTGGAGGCCAGCATGAACATATATGACAAATACACCAAGCAGCAGCAGGTAGGATGCACTAAGGATGACCAGGGGCAGGTTGCCCTCATGTTTCACCATAAACACAGTCAAGCTCAGAAAACCATCCTCCAACTTGTCCAGGCACTCTCCTATGTCTTATCCAGTTGTTCATTACAGGGATCATTTACAAGACTTTCTGTGGAGTTAGGCTCTTTCAAGAAGCTGGAAGATTGGCAAGCAAACCCTCTGACTCAACTACAAGCTACAATTCGTTAAGATAGATAGGGTGAACACACATTACATACCAACTTGCAATTATTCTAGATGGGCTCTATGTGGCTGCCTCCTTTGTAGTGGCACAGAACATTGAGTGATGAAGTCAGCGCCTGTAGCTTGTTAGCTTTGTACCCATGGCTCCAGCTGCATATGTAGGGGAGGATGGCCTTGTGAGACATAGGTGGGAGACGAGGTCTTTGTTCCTAAAAGGCTGCATGCCCAGTGTGAGAGAATTCAAGGGCAGCTAGATGTATTAGGGGGCTCAGTAGAGGGTATCCTAATTGAAGTAGGAGGAGGGGCAATGGGATAGAGGGTTTCTGGTTGGCAGCAATGAAGAAAGAGGATAACATTTAAAATGTAATAAAGTATCTACAAAAAATTATTTTTTAAAAAAAGAGGTGGGTTGGGGTCTTGTATCTTTTCTCTCTCCCTCAACCCTTGCATTGCAAGATGGTCTCTTAACCTAACCGAGATCTTGGGTCACACTAACAGAGCCTGAAAAGCAGCTAGTCAGTCCTGGTTTCTGCCACTGTTGCTAGAGTTCTTTCTTGTAGCTTGTATTCTGGAGTTGACTGGATGAACAGGGATGTCTGAAAGGCTTCTCTCAGGCTGAGAATTTGGGTGAGAGATGTGAGGCTTCAAGAGAAAAATTTCTCCAACTGTCTCATACTAGTCTGCATAAGTTACTAAATTTTTTTTAGTCCCCAAGGGATAGATTACAGAGTCCTGGGTCTCTCATGAAATATCAGCTTTTAACAGTCTACATTCAATGGTTCCTCCAGCATTGTGGTCTCCTTATTGTTTCCTGCTCACTTATGGTGTGTGTGGGGGGAGAAGGTCATGTGCATATATATATATATATATATATATATATATATATATATATATATATATTGATGGGTGTGTTGAGAGGCCAGTTAATTACATGTGGTTTTGATCAGTCTTTCTGCAACATAGCCCAGGACTGTCACTGAATCTAAAACTTACTATTTTGGTTAAGCAGTCTGACCAGCATCTTTAAGTTTTCTATCACCTCCAAGGAAGAGCTCCTGGAATTGTTTGTATCAAGTATTTGATACAAGGTTTAATTACCAGAGAGAGGAAGAACATTTTTAAATATTTCATTGTTTTGGGTTTTCTTGTTGCTGTTGTAAGAAAACAATTTATTAACATGAAGAAGCCAGTGCTGTCTGCTCCAGGTGTCAGATACACAACTTGGCCCCCTGTGCCTTCTTGTGAACTTTGTTGTCATTTTGGTTGAAATCATCAGGGAAAGGAGGAGGGTGTTTGTGGGTCAGGATGGGTCTTACCCAAGACACCTGGACTCCACATAACCCACAGTTCAGTTATTCAACCCTATAATATTTTATCAAACAGAACCCATGTTGCCAACACTTAAAAGTGAATAGTTTCATATTTAGCCCAGACCAGCCTTCCCAAATCTTACCATGTGACCTTAGTTTCCCCTTCCCAGTCCTTCCTTCATTCATAACAACTTTCTAACCCTGGGTTTGGAGGCCCACCCATGTGAGGAACAACCATAAAGCAAACATGTAGCTCTTGTAACCACAGCAGGATATGGGGCACAAAGGGCTGCTCAGTAACAGCTGGCTGCACACATGAGACAAATGGTGGCCCCAAGGTGGTCCTATTCAAAGGAAACTTATGGACCTGAACACCAGTCTCTTGTTCTACGATAGGAGTGTGGGGCTCACCACAGTGTCGGTGTCAGTTCACTTTGCATCAAGGAAACATGAAACAGAGCAGCAGGTCATCATGCTTGTACACCTAGCTCAATAGAACAAAAAGGAGACAAACAGTGGTGTAAAGTCAGATTGTGAACCATTCATAGTGGGAAAATTCTTTATCACTATTGAAAGTGGTCATAGAGGGAAATCTATTTACCCACATTGAAATCATTTGTAGGAAAACCAAAGACTGTGGTACATGGAGGTGAGTAGGAGGCTGCTGTGTCAAATGCATGGGCCTGAGAGTCAACAAGGTTGGCTAAGAGTCTGTGTGCCCTCTCTGCTCTTGGTGGATAGTGACTGCCTGCTGGAAGGTCAGGTGGCTCATTGCATCTTCTCAGCATCCTAGTTTGTTTTCCTCATTACCTCCTACCCTTTTCTTTCCAACTTTGCCTAAGCTTGACTCAGTTATCTTTGGTTCTGTAGTTTGTCCTGCGTATTACTCTCTGAAAAACTGAGTTGCTTGGTGTTGCATCTGCATCTAGCAGAAGGCCCATAAGTATGGTGAGGTGCTAGAACAGGGCTACCTCAGACAGCCCCTTGGGCTCTTGGTAGTCTAAAGCACTCACTCTGTGTTCTGTCTATAGCACTCTGTAAAAGCTGTCATTCAAAAATGATTTGCTTTAAGTTAAAATCATCCTCTAGGAGGGTTGGAAGAAGTGAAGAATTTCAGACATTGCTGATGATATAAAATGGGTCAGCCCTGTGAGAAGCCATATACATCTTTCAGAAAGATATACTGTAGTCCCCATAAACCCAGCGATTCCAGAACAAAAAGTAGGTGTCCACAGAGAAGTTAGGGCAAATCATGTTTGTAGTGGTACTCCACAAAGCTATCCTGAAGTAGGAACTATCCAGATGTCCATTAGTCAAGTACAGTGTAATCCAGACCTTCCATGGTCTAGGGTGATAATACATGCCACCATTTGGTCTTGATCTAGTCAGACTCATTTTCTACAAAATAACCTTGACAGAATCCCCTTATATGGAGAAAAGTCTCACTTTGTATCCTGGTTATAGAGATTTCCTACTTGCCTGCCCTCATAGCTTTGGTTACAAAGCCACACAGGCTGTGGAAAATGGAGGGCCTATTGGAAGATGCTGCTAACTTTGGAGTCCCTGAGAAGCAGTGAGCAAGAGGATCCTGCTTGTCCACTCCAATCCCATGATCCTATTTGCCTTTGCTGTGAACCAAGCCTACTGTGCACAGCCTTGGGAACTTGCTAAGCAGGCTTGGATACCAAGCCCTAGCCCCATATTTCCATCCTTTGTTTATTAGGGGAAAGCATTTATTTTATTGACCTGTCTATAGGCTATGCCTACTATTTTCTTATCCCATTCATGGATTTTTTCTTTCTTTTTTGAAAAATTTATGCAGTTATGTATGTGAGTACACTAGCTCTCTCTTCAGATACACCAGAGTAGGGCATCTGATTTTACTAAAGATGATTTATAAGCTACCATGAGGTTTTGGGATTTGAACTCAGGACTTCCAGAAGACAAGTCAGTGCACCTAGAGGCTGAGCCATCTCTCCAGGCTTTTGTTCAATTCAAGGGTTTATTTCTTATGCCTTTATACTATCCTGGATGACCTCGTATGCTATCATGAATTGGGAAATCAAAATGTTTCTGCAATGAACTACACTTGTATGTGTGAACATATACTTGTGTGTGTTCAGTAATGTGTGTGTCTGTCTCTTCCTCTCTGTGTGATTGCGGTGTGTGTGTGTGTGTGTGTGTGTGTGTGTGTGTGTGTGTCCATGGCCTGGCTGAAACAGTGGAGCATCATTTTGCTGTCTCTGAGATGAGGAACTAGGACAGTACAGCAGGAGCCAAGGAGATTTCCTTTACCTGTCTAACTGCATTTTTGGGTCTCAGTCCTTCCACATGACTCTCTCCTCAGACATCTAGGAACAGCTCAGAACATTGTTCTGATCCATCTTTAAAGAACTCCTGTCTATGAAACATTTGTGATCCACAGAATTTGTGTCAATTGTGTACACTTTCTTCACTTTTGAACTCTCTGGTATGACCTGAGGTGATTGTCCCTTAAGTCATCCCACAAACAATACTACAGTATCTATACACAGAGCATGGGTATCCTTCTTCCTTCATGAATATTCATTTTAGAGTTCAAGGCTTATCCTTGGGAAGATTTATATGTAGCACACTTGCTGATTATAGTATCTCTTCAGTGAGCATGAATTTCCTGTGAGATCGTTTCTCTGGGGATTCACAGATGGTGGGGCCCAAAAGTAGAACCATGCAGGTTCCTGCACTCCAGATATAATAAGAGCCTTCACATCAATAATAATTAGGGTCCCTAGATATTCCCTAGTATATTCCTCCTCCTCCTCTTTTTCATCCTCCTCCTCTTCTTCTTCCTCTTATTCTTCATCCTCTTCCTTCTCTTCCTTCTCCTCCTCTTCTTCCTATTCCTCTTCTTCCTTCTCCTCCTCCTATTCCTCTTCTTCCTCCCATTCTTCTTTCTCCTCCTCTCCTTCCTCTTACTTCTCCTTCTCTTCCTCCTCTGCCTTTTTTCTATCTCTGTCTTTATATCTATCTATTCCTGTCTCTCTTCTCCTTGTGGTCCCTGCCTCTGACACCCTCCCACTCCCACAACCCAGTAACTCAAACTCAACCTCCCTCTATTCCCCGAAGCTATTTGCTGTGACCAGTTTTATTTAATGAATAGTTTTAAATTGGTGAGCATGGTTTACACATCAAAGGCAGGTATACATGAGGATCTGCTCATCTTGGAGCAGCCAGGTCTTGGGGCAGAACTTAGAATTTCAGCTGCACCTGACCAACCCCCTTAAACATGTGCATTAATATTTAGGTGGTTTTGTGTTTAAAACTAAAACATGAAATGGGAAGCCAAGGTGCTATGAGAATTCAGAAAAGCTGCTGAAAAGAGGTCTGTGTTGGTGTGTGTAAGCAATCCTCTCTTTGGAATGTGAAGGCCCTGAGCAAGCAGAAATGCATGGAAATGAACAGATGCTACCCAAAGTAGAATGAAGGCCAAACATGACTATTGCCAGGACATCATCAGCAATGACAGAAAGCAGATTTCGATGGGACTTCTTAGTGCCTGCATGTCATGGATAAGTGGTACAGCATGATGAAATGGGCTCACATCCCCAGAAAAAAGAACAGAAAGAAAAAAATGAGGGGAAGGAAGGAGAGGGAGAGATGGGGAAAAAGTGATAATACAGCTAGGTTGGTTTTTTCAGTTATGGCAAATATTTAACTACTTCTCTGTGATTAAAAACAAAATCAGATTGTGTCAGGGTCAGGAGACCTGTGTTGGAGCTAAGCAGTACCCCAACTAGCTATTTTTAATTTTAATACTTTAACCACACTAACGTATATCTCAATGAACTCCATGTGCCATCAGCAAATGAAACAAAATGTGTCGATCATGTTCAGTCTCTCTTTATCTGGGCCCTCCCAACATAATCAGTCTCAGTAGTGTCTTCTCTACTTTTCCTTTTATACCATATTACTCCATTCACCTCTAAAATGGCATCCAACACTCTACAGGGGTCCAGAAATTATCCTTCAAAGGCACATGGATTCATCATGTTGGGAAGCCACTGACCTAGAACCACCACATGAGATACAATACTCTGGTTGGATACCCAACTCCGATGCTGAGTTACAGATGTTTCCTACCACCTTGGGGGTTACAGTTTCTGGACTCTGAGTTGAATCTGCAGAACTGCATGGTGAGAGGAGAGAAGTCTCTGGAGTTGGAGCTATAGGTTTATTTTGAGACCCTCTCAACACTTGCTTCTTGTGACTGCCACACTGAGTTGTCATCTGACCCCCTCATGCATACAGTAACATTCACCCACATGCCTGCAATAAATAAATAAATGTGATAAAAGTATTTGAGTGCAGTTTGGGTGTACAGACTTATTTGTAGGACCTAATTTATTTAAACTTCTGGTGTATCAACTTTATTATGAAGATTCTGGCCAGCAAAGGAGACCCTGAAGGACAAGCTGGGTGCTGGGAACTGGAACCTTTTCCCTGTGGTTGTGAGCCTTAGCTCACTAACTAGAAGTTTCTCTAACCCTCTTTTTAATGTTTTTTTTTTTTTTTTTTTTTTTTTTTTTTTTTTTCCATCCTTAGAAATAAAAGCTGCAAGACTCTATCTTACCACAAGGTGTCAGACAAGGGTAACTTATTCTTCAAAGGCCTTTTACACTCTGATGAAAGTCAGGGAATTCAAAAATTATATAAGAAGCATTAAAATATGCAGAACAGTGGCGCGTAGAAAATCTGTTTGATCCCAGCACTCAGGAGGCAGAAGCAGACTGATGTAAGAAAGAGGGGACATTTGGGCCCAGGGTCACATTAAAAACAAGACCCAGACCTACCTTGGGAGTTACAGTGTTTGCAGTCTGAGTTGAATCTGCAGAACTCTGTAGAAGGGTCCCTGAATTCGGATCTAATGCTTTATTTTGAAATCCTCTCCACCCTTGCTTCTTGTGACTGCCACACCGAGTTATCATCTGACCTCCACTTGGGTATCAATATTTTTTCACCTACCTAAAATAAATAAATAAATAAATAAATAAATAAATAAATAGCGAGATCTAAGCTAATCAAAGCTAATGATGACACTGTCTCAAAATAAATAAAATGATACAAAATTAAATAGTTAAAAAAAACCAGCATTTGGCACTGTGTGGAAAAAAGGATAATCATGGAAAACGTTGATGGGAGTTTATTTTCTTTACATTTCCTAATCAGCCTAGTCTGGGAATGCTGTGCATGAAGTTCCTGAGATGCTGTTATTGAGATCTCAGTCAGTAACTTCTGAGGACGGCTTCATTTCAGAGGAGTAGATTCCCCATTGACACTTTCTCTACTTCCTCCTTCTGAAATTTTCACCTTATTGACAGCAACATTTTTTTTTTTTTTTTTTTTTTTGATTCTTAATTCTTGAGTGCTCTGGGAAGCTGTCCTTAATAGAAGAGATTGGAAGGTGAGATGGGAAGGAGTAAATCTGGTGTAAAAGTCACTCACTAACTCAGATTCATTCTTTGACTGTGCTAACAGTTCTCTGGGAAACTGCTACATGTCTGGACACCAAGCACATGTTAGCTACAGAGCAGTTGGTCTCCAAGTGTGATCTAGGATTAGTACAGTATCACCAGGCAACCTGCAAAATGCACAACTGCAGATTTCTTCCAGACCTGATCCCGGAATGGAACATGTCCCAGGAGTCAGTAGGTTTCCAGTGATCCCTCCAGTTAATTCTGAGTTCTCCTGCCTTGAGATAGATCACTACTGGGGACCCCTGCCGGCAGTTGCTGGCAGTTGGCACTGTGGGCGCCCGCACGCACGCGCAGAGGTTGAGGGGCGGGGTCTGCGGAGCAGGCTATGCTCTGCAGTGAGGATCAGGCTCAGCATGAGACTGTTAGTCTGGCCACCAAGTGCCTTGCTTTGGATCCCACGGAGAAGTGAGTGAGTCCCAAGTCTCTTTCCCAGGCCCCATGCAATCTGCCTTTATAGGCCTCAGGAATCTGCTGCGCGCCTAGGACGGGTGAGGCTGGTCTCAGGAGTGGGCAAGGGGGCAGAGGTGCTCAGGGCAATCCAGCTCTGAGCGCCCCTTCAGCCCCTACTGGCTCTTGGAGCTCTCCAAGGTGTTATGGGCCTGGCATAGAGCATAGGGTGCTGGTCAACTTTGCAGTCAGATTGAGTTCCACCACTAACGTTTGCCAACTTGGCAGTTTGCACAAGTTTGCCTCCCTGGATGAATGACTGGTACATCATCCTGCTGTTTGGGCTGGTCTCTTAGTGGAATTTTTTTCATTTGAAGTCCTTGGAACCCAGGTCTTACTCTTTTGGGATCTGGGTAGGATTCTGGTTTTCTTTAAAATAGTCGAAGCTTTTAAGTAAGGAATTCAGGTGAAAGCAACTAAAGGCATTTGTAGTGCTGGAATTGAAGTCCACTTCAAGTTGGGTTATGCTGTTTCCTTGGTGTGGGGCATGCATCCACATCTCAATATTAAATCAAGGCAATGTATTTAATATTAACGTTAAGCACTTGAGTAAGTAATGCTTTAAGAATCAGCACTGTGTAGAACACTTCCACTTTTCCAGTAATTAACTGTGGCAAAGCAAAAATACATTTGAAAGACTTATGGGACATGCCCTGCAAACCACAATGTCTTCCAGTCATTGGGTTTCTTGGATTATAAATTCTTGGCCAGACACATGAATCTGTTGGGCTGTGTCAGTATTTAGTAGGAACACCCAGCCATCCTATTCCAGCCAAACAGAATTCAGTGTTTAATGGGTAAGAAGCCTAGCGAGTGTTAGTTAAAATCCTTTAGTTCTTGACATCTCTGCACTATGCTGTGTCCTGCTGGGTTTGCTGTGCAGCCTGGTGAAACCTTCTCTCCTGTAGGAGTTCAATGATAGGTTTAGCTACTGTCTGGTAGAAGAAGGCATGTTTCATTTAACTGGTACTTTGATTTCCCAGTTTGGGGCACACAGTCAACAATCTCCCTAGCTGACATGGGTTCTATTCCTTAGTGATGTTCCTCAGCATGGTTCCATGCAGACAAATGGCTGGGCATCTCTTCTGGGCCACTCTGGCCTTCCACCCACAGTCTCTAGGTAGTGGCTGTCTGTCAGCAAGCACCAACAACTCGCTGCATGTCACCATCTGTCTATAAAGTGTCATCCTTAAAGATGCATGGCATTACCACACAGTTCTTGCTGGAATCTTTGCCTGTCCTGAACCAAAAGGTTTTTGAGAACAGACATATCATTTGATTTTGTATTTGCCGTGTCTCCCATCATTGTTCAGTGTGGTTAAGGAATTAACAGTGAACAGCAATATATTTATGCATCTCTGTCTGCCAGCTTGAACCACCAGACTAAAGTACACTCTAAACTTAGAGTAAACTGTTTCTTATACTTTAGTACAATGCATGCTACTCTATTCCTAGGTACCTCATGCCAACCTACTCTATAATATTGGTTAAAGTCAGCAAATGCCATGAAGTAATGCATCTTGAAGACAGACTGTAAGCCCCTCACAAGCAGGCTTGAACTCTCCTTCTCTTTCTCCTCTTTAATGTCTATGTAGTAATCAGCCTTCTAAGAACTTGTTGAATGGCATAGATTTTACCCAGAAATCTTTCAAATGGCAATGCCAATACACAACACAAACAATCAGACAAACAAACAAAAAAGAGGAAGGTATTAACTATGTAACTGAGTGAGCAGTGACCTGGCCTTGGGTGCTTAAACTATTGCCAGCAGGATTTGTCACTTGTCCTTTTTTATTTCTTGTTTGGCTTTTCTGTGTTTGCTTTCTTCTGTTCACAGGAAGACATCTTCTGTCTTACATGGGGCGGCATCCTAACTTAGCAAACATGTAAAGGGTATCACTTCACTCTCTTCCAATGGAGATGATAGCAGAAGAGGACTGTAACTTGCCAACTACATTTGGCTGCCATCCCTAAGCAACTCAGTGTGATCACAGGAATTAACTCTGAATGGGCAAGGTTGTGTCTTCTGCCTGTTTGTATACCCAGAGGATGGCTGTTACATGGGACAATCAAAACACCTTTGTGTATCTTACATTCCAAAACAACACTTAGAACCACAAATATTTTGTGTGGTAGGGCTTTTAAAAATCCACATATGTAACATATAAATATAATGATTTATATAAGCAAGATAAGATATCTTGCATATAAGATAAAATTTTTAGAAAGCCCATTCAGTGTTTGTCTATGCTTCATATACATCTGCTTAGCGTGAAGATGATTTAATATAAATACAATAACTTCATGTCAGATGTGGTGGTGCACGTTTTTTATCCCAACACTCGGGAGACAGAGAGAAGTGGATCTCTGAGTGTGGAGTCGGCTATCCATAGCAAGTTCCAAGTCAACAGGGACTATGTACTGAGACCCTACTATAGAAATGTAGGAATAGAATATATTTACTATGCCTGAAATTTCCATGCAAACCCTCATGTGAGGTCCACTTGTGTTTCCATAAAGAGACTCCAGTTTTGCACTTTGGAGCATTTCAACACTGTGAGTTTTCACATGAGAGATGCTCAACCTATAGTCTCCTCCTGAATGTTCCAAGATAGGGAACTCTGAAATTCCCAGAGCACCTTAATAAGAAAAAAAAAAAAAAAAAAAACAATACTGCTGTCAGGGAAAGGCTGACCTTTAAAATATGTAAATATTCTAAGTATTATAATCTACTCCTGACAATAATTTTCCACTCAATAAGGCATCACAGGTGATCCAAAATCTCCAAGTATTTGAAATATTTGTCAGCAACCTACCTCTTGTGTAGTTAAAGTTTTTTTCTTTATTGGACAAGGTACAGATTGGAGGTATAACCTTTGACAAGTGAATTAGAACTCTTTAAAAACAATGGAGACTATAACATCCTGCTTGACATGCATAAGATGTGCAAAGCCAAGACTGGATTAGGCTGTATGAAGCTCTTAAGTAATATTATTTTTTCGTTTGGGGAAATTTTTAACAAGCTCCTCTCCAAAGGGTTGACAGAGAAAGTGGGCTTGTCAGTGACTAAACACAACTCAATACCCCATCGTCAATAGATGACCAGCCACTTTTCCAACATGGCTCTTCCAAAGAACACTCTGGCATTGCAGCCTTTTGGCCCTTGAAGCAACTATTGGGATTCAGCTACAAGATTGTATCTCTTCTCTTTGCTACCTTCAAGAACGTTTCAGCATACAAAGCAGTTCACTTTTGTTTCAGATTCCATCATTAAAGTGGAAGCCTAGGAAACATTATCTTTCTGAAGTTCTCTATCAGCTGCCTGGAGCCTTGATGATAGCATCATTATGCGAAACTGAAAAATGCAATCCTAATTCCATTTACCTTTAAGGGGAGCAGGCTTTTGTCTAACTGAGAACCTGGAGTAAATTCTTCCTCAAGAAAAAAGGAACAGCTAATACTTTCTGTTTCATATAAATAACAGGTCATTCATTGAACAAATAATGAATATTTAGTGAACTGGTTGAAGGCTAGTTAAATGTGTAGCTTATTCACTATTTGAATCTTCATTGTGTTTTTTCTACTCTAGTTCTCAAGTGAATAAATATTTTATGTTGTTCCTTCAAACAAAAGGACTGTAGGTGGACAATGGTGGTGCATGCCTTTAATCCCAGCACTCGAGAGAGACACAGGCAGATCTCTGAGGTTGAAGCCAGCCTGCTCTACACAGAAAGGTCCAGGGCAGCCAGGAATACATAGAGAATAGAAGCCCTGTCTCAAAAACAAACCAACAATAAAACAATAGTATCATAGATGGAACAGACTTTAAGTTTCTTTTTTTAGGTGGCTCAAGCCAGACTATTTTCTAGCATTCATGGAGATCAGTAAAGATATTACAATCCCAGAAGAACTGTGGAAAATGAAGCCACAGCAGAACCTAGAAGATGACAGTTACTCGGTAAAATAATGCCTATAAATGCTAATGATTAAAATCTGTATACTTCAAGTTTATGCTGAATCTCTTAGTGTTGAGAGGGGCACTCCATTCTAATCTGCTGATCTCTGTGCTCGGATGCCTGTAGCTGAAGCTGTATGGTAAAATTGAGGTGACTTGATCAATTATCGGGGCTTAGTTGTATAAACTTCAGGGGTCCTGTAAAACCCTGGGTCTTGTATTTCTAAGAATGAAGTGGACCAGACCATCTCCAGAGCCTTTTGAGTCCTTTAGAACACCTCTGCTTCTAAGCAATGAGGAGGAGAGCCCAAACATCAGACAGCAGTGGAAGCTTCTGCTCCAGCACACTTGGAGCTATGAAAAGGAAGACTTAAATAAATAAGTGGTTCAAAAAGGAACAAAATAGGAAACACTCTGTGGTCTTTATTTGAGTCTTTACATTTTTTATTTCTGCTTATCCACTGTGGAAACAACAAATTATTCAACACACTTTTCTTTTTAATTGCTGACTAGCATAAAACACGGCAGACAGAGAAGTATTAACTTGTTGGGAAGCAGATTGTGTCTGCAGGAGTTCACTAGATAGTTAAATAGCTTTTCCTAAACTTTCTGAACATTAATTAATCACTTTTAGAAATATAAAATCAAAGAGCAAGACTATACAATGAAATTCATACTTTCTTTTTTTAAAAAAATCACCCTGTTATTCCTGCCGTTCTCATATAAACCTCAAGCATATAATAAAATTCATATATTTCTGTAGTAGGATTGACTATTATTCCAAATCCTTTCCATTTTAATTAATAAATTCACTGCTACTTCTCTGTATGATTGCCACCTTTGATCCTTGTCATAGTGATACTATGTGGCTGAGAAGTTGGCCAAGTACAACACAATCTGTTTTGAAAGGATTGACATGATTTTCTGCTCCTACACCTGAGAGGTTAGGTCACATTGTACCATTGATTCAGTATTCTCAGCTCAAAAAGCAGTTGCTACAGATAACAATGCCAAAACAGTCCTTCGTGAACTTTATGGAGACCTTTAAATTGAGATTTCAAAGGATGTGAGGCCTTTCCATCTCTTATCCATCCTACTGAGTCTTGGGTATAGTATAAATACAAGATCATATCCCCAAAGCCAACATCCCCGGGCCTGGAACTGGGAAGCAAGGAAGGTAGATACTGGACAAGTGATGGCAAGTGGAACTACAGAGCAGCAATCCAATGTCCCTGTTGAATGTTGCTCAAGATGCCTACATTGTCTGATTGTATTGGAGAAAGGGAAAATGTGGGATTTTATCTTTTGAAGAAGAGAACTGAACTTTACAATTTGATATTCCTCTGGACCTGAACTCCTTCCTATATTGCCAAGAACAAGGGACTTTACATTGCAAAAAATGGGATTGTGAAACACATCTCTGAATATACTGAAATAATGTCTCCTCTCAATGCATGTGGACAATAAGAACATATAATCCAACTTGCATAAAATGAAAAGTGCAGGAGAATGACTTTTGCCTCTGGAAAAGAGGACAACCTGGAGAACTGGACTGTGGTACATGAATAGAGCACATTTATCATGGAGAAGAATCTCCCTTAAGCAAGGACCCTAGAGCTTTAGGTCCTAACAAAGATGAGCTGCCCATGCCAAGGCCTTAACCAACTCTTCCCATCCAAAGTGCTTGCCTTGTAATGAAGCAGAGAGAAATCTCTAGCTTTGAAAGGAGAACTTGCCAAAGTGTATCCCATGAGTCAAAGGAGAGACTCCGAAAAGGGCACCTCAGAAACTGGTCAATGTGGGGAAAGTTGGTTAGCAGGTAGGCCACGGCACTTTCAAGTGACATAATCAGTAGTCACTTCCCTGGACAATCTCTTATATCCAGGAGAACTCTAGGATCTTCTGTGAGGTTACTCGTGTTGTGGTGGCACCAAGTGCCTGTGTGGTATTTCTTCAGAGCCTCTGGGTTCACAAGCAGTCATGTTTTGCATGCTGCTCAGGCTATTTTACAGGGACAATGCAGTACAGCCAGAGTCCAAACCTAGGCAGAAAGCATTCTGTAAAGCAGGATGAAGGAGATGGCCCTGGGTTAGACACAGTGAGTCCTGGGCAGTGCATGAGGAAGGTTCCTGGAGGAGGGGTCCTTGAGCAGGTCCTTACAGGAGAAGGGCTTAGCATCTGGAGCCTTGACATTCCTCACTGGCAGACCCAGAGTTGAGAATTTCTGATGATTAGTTTGGCAGAGATCCAGGAATTAACAAGCCTGCAGTTGCTTTGCTGAGAGATCTGAATTTCCTGCTGAGTGGCAAAGGATGAAAGGAGAAAGTTCTGTGAGAATAACAAAGCCTTGCTCTCAGGATAGAGTGCTGAAGCATTTCATCCTCAATAGATTCCTGTAGGTTACATGAATATGTGATGCCAAGAACAGAGAGGGATAATCCCCTTGTCAAGTATCAAGGTCTCAGAGACTCTGGTCTCAAACACACATGATGTGGGATGAATTACAGTCTGGGATAAGTGTAGTAGTGTGTGGTTTCTCATCATGCATTTAAGAAGCAAGGATAGGTGTTGGCTTGTGGGAGATGATTGGTGCTGTTGTTTATGGTCGATCTTTTTTGTGCTAAGCAGTACAGACTACATCTTCAGACATAAACTGACAATGCCCTCAATTTCTTCTTGACTGGGAAAGCTTAAGCACTTCAGGGTTAGTAGGACTGCAGTAGGGACTGAGCCCTATGTTTAGTGATGGTGGTTGGGAGCAGGGACAAAGGTGAGGATTCCAGCTTGAAGATAGCTTTCCTGCTCTTTCAGGAATTCGCTGTGTCTTTAGAATTCCCTCTTCCTCAGGCTTCTGTGTGGGAGTAAGTATGGTTTCTCCTTTTCCTGTCGTATTTTCCCTACAAGTTTCCTTGTGTTTCTCTACCTGAAGGGCCTGTTGGGAAAGAGTCCTCCCAAGTCTACACCATCAGTGAGCAGGAGCAGAGAGTGAAGAGGTTGGAGAAGCTCAAAAGGGACCTTGAAAGGATGAAGAATGAGAGAGATGAACTCCGGGGAATCCTGGCACATTATACTGACAAGGATTTGAAAGACAGGTATTTATTATGCCCAGTTCTCAGCTGACTATCTTGGGCCTACTCTGTTGACCTCAGATTTCTTCATATCATAGTAGGCTACAATTCCAGGCTGTCCTCATGTCTTAATTCACTTTGCTGATTGGATTTTAGATGCAGAAATTGAAGTTCAGAGAAGAGTGAGATGGGGTCATAGGCTATTTTGATTCCTCCAAAGCAAATCAGATCCTTTGGCATGAATCACAGTCTTCAATTAACAGTAGTACTGGGTGAGCTCTCATCATGCATTTTGAGAAGCCTGGACTGCTGTTGCTTTGTGAGAGAGATTAGCTACTGTGTGTTTATGGTGAATCATTTTTGTAATTTTCTGGAGCTGCTTTGAGTCCATTTAAGTCCTGTCAAGTGCCTGAAGGACCTGGTTCTACATGCTGCCCCTCAGTGACTGGATTTGCTACAAATCATCTGTTCATTATACACGAAAATATTGCCACATCACTGTATTTATTTGGGATTATGAGTTTGAGTGTGTCTCTGTGTGTGTGAGTGTGTGTGAGTCTCTCTGTTTCTCTGTCTGTCTCTCTGTCTCTCTGTCTCTCTCTCTCTCTCTCTCTCTCTCTCTCTCTCTCTCTCTCTCTCTCTCTCTCTCTCTCTCTCTGTGTGTGTGTGTGTGCACATGTGTTCCAGTTAAGATCCAGGGAGTCTGTGTAGTGTGATGGTGCCTGAGGATTTACCTGACTCATTTTCAGGTAATGATAGTGAGGAGGCCTTGGAGCCTCACTTGTAGCAGCAGAGTACATGACCTCTGTGCTCACCTCTGATGAGCATTGGAAACTCCTGATATAAGTAATAAACCCTTTCCCTGTAAATACTGATTATGTTCTTTAGTAATTGATGTAGCTATAGACACAAGGATTTAGAAATCCTTGTCTATAAACAGAAAAAGAGTCATCATCACAGGTTTAAGTTGGACCCTGGCCTGTGGCACAGGCTTCTGGAAAGTTCTTGGAGACCTAATCTATTTCTTCAAGCCCCCTTAGGGAGCTAAAGTAGGTCAGATTCTTCATTTAATTCTCTAACTCTACTGGCCCCAGACCACATATAACAAGTTTAATAAGCACCAAGAGGACCCAGTACAAAGGCGTCAGGATGTGGCATATATGGGCTGGGGTAGTCCACGATTCAACTTGAATTGATTTAATCCTTGAATCCTTAGTTCAGAAGTTATTTGCTTTATGGGCCTTGCCCTCCCACAGCATCAACTTTGAGACCATGATGCTGGAGATGCAACACGAACAGGTGATGACTGATCTCAAGAAAATTCCTCAGCAGATCTGTGAGGCCTTGTACAAGTGCCAGGAGCTGATTCAAGAAAATCAACTTTTACTGGTGAGTGACTCACACTGTCGTTTCCACAGCCTAGCCACAGAATGTATCTGCCCATCATTGTCTTTGAAACAAAGTGAGGACTGGTCCATACTGATTACTTCTCAACTGAAGCTTGCCTCCCTCAAAGGATGGCTCTAGGATATTGATCACTTGGACTCATTTTAATCAAGCCTGATGAGTCAGTGAGCCCCTCCAATCATTATCCTTCCAACTCAGTATCCTCTAGATAGAAAAGATGTGCACCTTGATGGAGACATCAATCTACCTTGATCTCTGGGGTGCTGAAAAGATATATAATCTGGTTTTGCATGAGACACATAGGAAGATGTGTACCTGTTTGGGTCTGCTCTCCTCTCCTAGAGAAGGTTTCCACTGTCTCTCCTCACAGGTGGTTTTCTATTACCAATGACATATATGCAGTCGTGGGGCCCATGTCCTCTTCTGGGAGATACATGAGTCCCTGTTGGTGTCAGGGTTTCAAAAGTACCTTGAGTCTTCTGGAATGTTGATGTCTTCTCAATTTGACCTTCCCATATGTGATGTCCCATGGCTACTCTCATCTTAGTCCTGGGGCTGTTGGGGATCAGGGCCCATAATGAGAAGGGATGGTACTTGGAGAAGTGGGAGTAAGATAGACACTGCGGGGAATCACCATTCCTTCTCTGTGGTTCAGCATCAGGACTGTCACCTCCTTTACAGAATCTTTTCATATGAAGAAGCAAGTAAAATTCTGTGGAAATGATACAGGCAGCTGCTTAGGGAGCAGATTGCACTGGATGTGTGTTCTAATGAAACAAAGAGGCTATATGTGGAGGCCAGCACGAACATATATGAGAAATACATCAAGCAGCAGCAGGTAGGATGCATCAAGGATGAGCGGTGCAGGTTGCCCTCATGTCTAACCATAAACACAGTCAAGCCCAGATAACTGTCCTCCACCTTGTCCAGGCATTCTCAAATGTCTTATCCAGTTGTTCATTTCAGTGATCATTTACAAGACTTTCTGTGGAGTTATACTTTTTCAAGGAGCTGGAAGATGGCCAAACCCTCCTACTCACCTACAAGCTTCAGTTCAGTAAGACAGATAGGTGAACACACATTACATACCAACATGCATTGTTCTAGATGGGCTCTATGTGGCTGCCTCTTGTAGTAGCACAGAACATTGAGTGATGAAGTCAGGGCTGTAGCACATTTGCTTTGGACCCATGGCTCCAGCCGCATGTGTAGGGGACGATGGCCTTGTGAGACATAGGGGGAAGAGGAGGTCTTTGGTCCCATGAAGGCTGAATGCCCCGTGTGAGACAATTCAAGGGCAGGTAGGTGTATTGGGGTGGAGTCAATGGGAGCACATCCTCATTGGAGGAGGAGGGTAGACTGGATCAGGTGTTTCTTGGTGGGGCAATGAACGAAGGGGATAGCATCTGAAAGTAATAAATATCTAAAAAAAGTTTTTAAAAAGAGGGGGGTGGGGACTTGTATCTTTACTCTCCCTCAACCCTTGCATTATAAGATGGTCTCTTAACCCAACCTAGATCTTGTTCCACTAACAAACTGAGAGCAGTGGTCAGTCCTGTTTCTGTCAGTGTCGCTAGAGTTCTTCCTGGAGCTTGTATTCAGGAGCTGACAGATGAACAGGGATGTCTGGAAAGGCTTCTCTCAGGCTGAGGATTGGGGTGAGAGATGTGAGTGCTTCAAGAAAAAATTTCTCTAACTCCGCTCAACCTACTCTGCATAAGTTACTAATTTTTTAGTCCTCAAGGATAGATTACAGAGTCCTGGGTCTCAAATGACACATCAGATTTTCACAGTCTGCATTCAATGGTTCCTCCAGCATTGTGGTCTCATTATGCTTTCCCGCTCACTTATGTTGTGTGGGGGGAGAAGGTCATATGCATGTCTGTGCCAATATGTATGTTGATGGGTATGTTGAGAGACCAGTTATATACATATGGTTTTGATTAGTCTTTCTGCAACAAAGCCCAGAACTGTCACTGATTCTGAGCCTTCCTATTTTGGTTAAGCTCTGACCAGCATCTCTAAATCTTCTGTCACCTCCAGGCAGAGCTCCTAGAATTATTTTGTCTCAAGTAATTGCCATGCACAAGGTTTAATTACCATAGAGAGGAAGAACTTTTTACATATTTCATTTTTTTGGTTTTCTTGTTGCTTTGTAAGAAAACAATTTATTAACATGGAAGAAGACGATGCAATCTGTTCAGGTGTCAGATACATAAATTGCCCAATGTGCCTTCTCATGAGCTCTCTTGTCTTTGGCCGAAATCAGCAGGGAAGGAGGAGGTGTTTGTGGGCTATGATGGGTCTTACCCAAGACACCTAGACTCCACATAACCCACAGGTCAGTTATTCAACCTATAATACTTTATCAAACAAACAGAACCATTTTGCCAACACTTAAAAGTGAATATTTCATGTTTAGCCAGCCCGCTTTCTCAAATCTTACATGTGCCTCAGATTCCCCTTCCCAGTCCTTCCTTCATTCATTCAACTTCCTAACCCTGGGTTGGAGCCCACCCATGTGAGGAACAACCACAGAAGACATGGTACTCTTAGAACAAGAGCGGATATGGGGCACAAAGGGGTGCCCTCAACAGCTAGCTGCACACATGAGACAAAAGGTGGCCCCAGGTGGTCCTATTCAAAGGAAACTTATGGACCTGAACAACAGCCTCTTGTTTATAACATGCCTTTGGGTCTCTCCACAGCATCAGTGTCAGTTCAGTTGCATCAAGGAAACTCAAACACAGCAGCAGGTCTTCATGCTGCTCCACCTAGCTCAATAGAACAAAAGGAGATAAATTATGGTGTAAAGTCAGATTGTCAACCATTGGTAGTGGAAAATCTATTTATCACAATTGAAACTGTTATAGAGGGAAATCTATTTAGCCATATTGAAACCATTTGTAGGAAAACCAAACACTGTGGTATCATGGAGGTGAGTAGGAGGCTTCTGTGTCAAATCCATGGGTCTTGAGAGTAACAAGTCCGCTAATAGTCTGTGTCCCCTCTCTGCTCTTGTGGATAGTGACTGCTTTGTGGAAGGTCAGGTGGCTCATTGCATCTTCTCAGCATCCTAGTTTGTTTTCCTCATTAAACTCCTAACATTTTCTTTCCAACATTGCCTAAGCTTGACTCAGTTATCCTTGTTTGTAGTTTGTGCTAGGTATTACTCTGTGAAAGATTGAGCTGCTTGGTGTGACATCTGCATCAAGTGGAAGCCCATACCTATTGTGAGGTGCTAGAACAGGGCTGCCTCAGACAGCCCTTAGGCCCTGGTAGTCTAAACACTCACCCTGTGTTCTGTTTTCTGTCTGTAGCATCTGTAATGGCTGTCATTCAAAGTGATTTGCTTTGATTTAAAATATTCTCAAGGAGGGCTGAAGAAATGAGGAACTTCAGACATAGCTGATAGTGTAGCCTTGTGAGAATCCATGTACAACTCTTCAGAAAGTTGAACTGTAGTCCCATTGACCCAGTGACTCCAGAACAAGAAGTAGGTGTCCACAGAGAAATGGGGCAAATCATGTTGTAGTGGTACTCACAGAGCTGTTCTGAAGTAGAAACTCTGCAGATGTCCATCAGTCAAGGAGTGAACAAGTACACAGTAGTCAGCCCTTCCATACTATTGTCTAGGGTGATAATTCCTGTCACCGTTTGGTCTTGAACTAGTCAGACTTTTTTCCACAAAACATCCCTGACAGAATCTCCTTACGTGAAGAAAAGTCTCACTTTCCATCCTGGTTACAGAGATTTCCTAGTTGCCTGGGCTTATAGCTTTGTTACACAAATCTACCCAGGCTGTGGAAAAATGAGGGCCTGTTGAAGATGCTGCTAACTTTGGAGTCCCTGAGAAACAGTGAGCAAGAGCCGGACTGCTTGTTCACACCACATCCCATGACCCTATGTGCCTTTTGTTGTGAACCAAGCTGACTGTTCACAGCTTGAGAACTTGCTAAGCAGGCTAGGCTACCAGGCCAAACCCCCATATTTCCATCTTTTGTTTATTAGGGGAAACCATTTTATTTTATTATGCTGTCTATAGGCTAATACATACTATGTTCTTGTCCCATTCAAGGATTTTTTCTGTTTGTTTAATTTATTCAGTTTATGTATGTGAGTACTGTCTTTCTCTTCAATACACCAGAAGAGGGCATCTGATTTTAGTAAGATGGTTTGAAAGCTACCATGCGGTTTTTGAACCTGAACTGAGGACTTCCAGAAGACAAATCAGTGCTGAGATATCTAATGGCTGAGATATCTCTCCAGGCTTTTGACAATTCAAGGGTTTATTTCTTATATCTTTATAGTATCCTTTATGATCTCTTATGCTATCATGAACTGGGAAAATCAAAATGTTTCTACAATTAAATACCTTGTATGTGTCAACATGTCCTTGTGTGTTCAGGATGTGTTTTTGTGTGTGTGTGTGTGTGTGTGTGTGTGTCCATGCCTGGAGAAACAATGCAGCATCAGTTTGCTGTCTCTGAGATGAGGTACTAGGATGGGATAGCAGGAGCCAAGGAGACTTCCTATACCTGTATAATTGCATTTTTGGGTCTCAGGCCTTCCATGATTCTCTCCCTCAGTCACCTAGGAGCAGCTCAGAATATTGTTCTGATCTAGTTTAAAAAGAAATCCTGTCCATGATCATTCTTGTGATCCACAGAGTTTGTGTCTATTGTGTACTCTTTCTTCCCTTCTGGAGCTCTCTGGTATGACCTGAGCCTATTGTCCCTAAGTCACCCCACAAAACAATACTACAGTAGCTATACCCATAGCAGGAGTATCCGTTTTCTTTCATAAATTTTTTTTTAGTGTTCAAGATCGTTTCCCCTTGGAAGATTTGCATGCAGCACACTCTTGCTGATTATAGTATCTCTTCAGTGAGCATGATTTCCTGGGAGATGGTTTCTCTGGGATGCACAGATGGAGCGGTTCACAAGTAGAACCAGGCAGGTTCCTGCACTCCAGATATAATAAGAGCTTCACTTCAATGGTGGCTAAGTTCCTAGAAGGCCTCTGTATAGTTTTGATTCAGACTTGATAAACACAGTTATTTTTTCAGTTATTTTCAATATAAATATATGTACCATTGGAGAATGTGGTGTTTATTTTAACTCAAGTACAATGTGTAGTTCACACACTTTAAGCCATTTTTTAATCTGAGAAAAATTCCAGGCCCAGGTGCTCTCTGCCCCTTCTTTGGGAATACAGGGAATGACCTTAGCTGAAAGTCATACTAGATTGTCCTGCTAAATAAAGCTGGTGTTTGCTAGATAGCTACATAGCAGGTGCTCACCAGCCTTTGTGTCTTCCTCCCTAGGTCTGAAAAACTTTAACAGAAGGTCCAACTGGGCACAAACAAGGTCAAGATTTCCATCAGACACAAGTCTTCACCAGGAGCTTTGTGTTTTGAAGCAAGTGAACCACCATTCATCTCATCCCTATAAACCATGGCAATCTTGGACTGCATGTTCTTCCTTGGGGGTTTCTATATGTCACAAGGCCTTTATTTTACCTACCTCTGGTCCAGCAAGAGTGCATGTTTGGAAGGCTTCAGAGAAGTGCTGAGGGCATCAACATCTGCTGGTCATCCAGGAGGAGCCGAGAGTGTAAATTTTGCTTGTCCTAACCTAATGTCATCAAGGTATTTTATAGAGATCAGTCAAGCGAATTTTAAAGACTTTGAGATACCATCTTCAACATGTCTCATGATTTGCCTTGGAAGGATTGTCACTGAGCAAATGCTCCAACCCAATGAGGCATGCCCTCATTCATCTTGAAGAGATTATTACCACGTTGACTGCCTTTGCACTATATTTCCAAGGCCAGCACATGCTGTAAGTCTGTGCTGCAAAATCTGCAGCTAAAGAATGCTTCTTAGCTTAATTTTGGTTTTAAGCTTCTTAGCTTAGTTTTGGTTTAGGTAGAGTTTTGATTGCTTTCAGTATCTGGTTTCTTTGATTCATATGAAGTTTTGTTATTTATTATTTTTGTTACTGTAATTATTTGTTGTTGTACTAATTTTATATACTTTATATATTGACTCCCCACTTTAAGTTGTTATTGAATAAATTTAATGCATTCATATAGATAAAAAACATGATCACTAATTTTTCCCTCAAAAGAACCTTCTGTATTCATGTGTGGTTCACTGTCTTGTAACACTGGAAGTATCAGGCAGGAATGGACATCTTCAAGTAGCATGTGGCTTAGGCTTGCCCAGCAGTCACAGCTACACAGAAAATTGTGCTTTTGATGTGAATAGTGTGTCAAATCTGTGGATCCCAACTTCATCATCAAAGATTTTCCCTGCTGTATCTTTGTGATCATAAATTTAGCTATGTTAAAATGTACTACTATGTGGATGGTTAGTTGAACAAACAAGTAGAAACACAAGTGTATTTCTCTAAGACATCCCAGAAATAAAAATATTCAATAAAGGAGTACAAAAAATCAGTAAACTTGAGCTTATGCCTCTTTTTCTTGAAATATAGCATCACTTATAAATGCACAACAGAGATCACGATTTCCAGACCCTTTGGGAGATGTTGGTTATTTTTTGTGTTTAGGGGGTGTTTTTTGTTTGTTTTGCTTTGGTTTTATTTTGTTTTGTTATTGTTCTTGGCTAATGCTAATGATGATTTTTTTTTTTACCTCTTTGCTGGAAAATGTATCTGATACTTTTTAAAATTTGGTGAAGGCACCTGTTTCTGTTTTTGAATTATTTCTTTTATATTATGAAGTGTTTTTTCCCTGCTGTAGGTTTGTATACTACATGCATGCAAGTCCCCAAGGCAGGCAAGAAGAGGTCATGTATTCAACCTGAACTGAAGTGAGAGGGGATTGTTAATCATTGCTCTTTAGTCTCTGAGAAACAAATTCAGTAATGGATAAATATCTCTCACTACCTAGACTTTTGTCCTTCTTGTGTAGTGTATCATCTGCACAGGATCATAACCAACTGAAGAGAGAAGATTCTTGAGACCTGTGGGGTCACATACTTGGGGTAGCATGCTCATTGTTTAAACTTTGAGGCCTCCATGTAGGGCATTAAGAGTGGGACTCTGATCATGCCTCAGGATCTCTTTTTTTGTCAGGGTTGGAGTAGATCTCTCATGTCTCATCCTGCATGACAATGCGATTAGGCTTTATTATATGAATTGCAGAATATTGAGAACTCTCTAAAGTTGGAGGTGGTAATAAATCATGTTGAAGTACCATCAAACAGTGTTGAGAGTAAGCTTACTACAAAACCAGAAGATGGAACTGCAGCAGGAAACAAGATGTTGTGTGGTGTATTTCCCTTCGCAGACTAGCAATGGAGAGGATGGTAGATGTTGCCAGTATATTTTTCACCATGGTCTGAAATTTCATCTGCCATCCTTTGTTCTGAATTTAGCTTCACTTAAAATTCAAATTGAAAGAAGAATGCAGACTTATTTTTCTTTCTTTTTCTCTTTTTCTTTATTGAAAATTTTTAATACAATACATTCAGATTATGGTTTCCTCTCCTTCAACTCTTCTAAGATCCTCTCTCCCCCTCTTTCTATCTGAATCACACCTTTTCGAATCTCTCCTAGACAACAAATAGCCGTTTAGATAATATTGATCACCCAGCCTGCCTCCATCTTAGTCTTGAAAAACATTTTATAGTAAAGGAAAATTAATTGTCATTGCTGTTTTAGGATTAAATATGTCTCAGGATTGGGCTATACTCCACCAATACCTTAACTCAAATGGTTCTGTACTACCTGTTTCAGAATGTCAAAAATGCCTTTGTTTATCCTGAGATAATCATGAACTCCTGTGTTGATGACACGCTGTTATGACCACTTTGTCATGATCCACATTGCGACCATGTTTTGTCTCAGGTGGTTTTCATGATCACTTGTTGTTTAGGTTCTGCTTCTGTAACAGCACTCATTTGCCTGGAAGTCACTAGAAGACTTGTGTGCTAAACATAGGCAGAATGTGGAGGCAAACTGAAGTAAAAAGCTGTGGAAAACATGCTTACTTGTTTACTCCTCATGGAAACTACTTTCTTATATGACTCAGAACTATGCCTAAGTTGGCAAGATCCAAAGTGGGCCTGGACCCACCGATATTGATAATTATTCAGGAACAGTCTAATAATAATTGCATGTAGGCCACTTTTATGGGGCATTTTCTCAATTGATGTCCTTTCTTTTCCCAAAATTCTAGCTTATGTCATATCTGACCTTAAATAGCCATTATATTTAACAATGATTTAAATGCTGAGAAAAAAATTAAGAAACAATTTCCCTCACAACAGCCTAAAAATAGATATTTTGGGAGTAATCCTAACAAAGGACTACAAAAGACCTCTAAATGAACACTAAAACACTGTTTGACCAAGAACCTAGATTCTATTCCAGTTGGTAGAATTAAGTAAAAATGATCACCTATAAGAACTAGACAAAAGGCAATACGAATATATTAATTCTTCACATATAGACATGGATTCATGCTCATGTAGCCAAATCCAAATAACACCATTGAATAACAATTTCAATATGCTCTGACTCAACAAACGTCAATGCGAACTAATTTTTGGGTATAATCATTCTTGAATAGTCATTTCTCTCTTAAAGGGTTTATTGGTTCCTTATTCTCTGTTCTAAAATCTGAAGGCCTAGGGATGGACATATAACATAATGCTAGAAATCATGACCTTCATGGCTCCTGACATATGTTTAACAATTCTGGCTGGACCAGATACAGCCCAAGCACATCTCTCAGAATGTTCGACTTGACAATTTTCTCACCAAAGGATGGCAGAATAAGGCAGATGACTAAAGACACAGTGGATGTTCTGGCCTAAATTACCAAGCAGAAACATAAACCATCACCCCCCTTACCTCCATGTACCATATTACTTTGATTTGCTCCAAACGCCTTCAATGATAATCAATAGTTTTGCACCTAATCATTTGCAAAAATCTGACTTTACAGAGTTATTGTGTCCCTTTCTCTTCGGGGCTAGGTGGAGATGCGAACAATTGACTCTGTGTTAATGTTTCAACGGACCAAACTGAAATCTCAGAGTGCTTTTCTCATTAAACTTGCATCTAGAACACACAAAGTTCATGTCTAAACCAAACACACACACACACACACAACCAGTTGTATAAACAAGCACCCATCCCACAAACACTTTGCAAATCACTTGAATTACACAAACAGAAAAGATAGTATAAACACACTCCTTCACAACTGGTCCAAACACACACACACACGACACAAACATCCAACCACACAACACACATATACATGCATACAAACACACAACACACACACACACACATGAATGTAAATTTTGTTTTGTCTAGCACATTTACTATTCCATGAGCAAGTAGTGGGACCTATGTTGTGTACAAACTTTAGACTCAGGCAACTTTGTGGCCCTGGCCTCTACTTAATTTTTTTTCCAGTAACATTTTCAATGCAGATACTTGCTAGTCCTCCAAGTAAGTGACAGCTCTGCACAGATAACCTGACAACATAACACCAAATTCCCAGTGATTTCTAAGAAGTCTCCAGAAGCCCCCATCTTGACTCATCACAGCCTCTCACTAAACTGATCCTGGTAGCATCAGAGGAAGCCATGACTTGTGGTCATTACCCAGGAACGTTTCAACACATTACAGTTCGTGTGATATTAATCATCCTCATTATCAGTCAGAAAGAAGCTAGTACAATACCTTCTGTGACATTTCTGAACTGCATTTCTCTGCTCAACAATGAGGGGGAATCTGTCCTGAAACAAAGCCATACCCATGATATGGTTAGCAAAACAACACCAGCAGAGGCATGCACTGTAGGAGTCATGCATGCTTATGATGAAGCCCGTAAGACAAACAGAATCTCCCAGGGGGATAACTCTGTGTAAGGAAGTGAATAATCCAATACATGTTTTTTTTTCAATACCTGTATTGTTGAACAATTTGTTGTAGACAAATTAGAGAGGGAGCTCCATCTGTATCAAACAGTACATTCAAAGACGTTCTGGCCAGCACAAACGGACGTGTCAGGTTTATTGACAGACCTAGGCTCAAAGTACTAAGTTAGAGAATGACTAGACAATATCATTTGTCATTAAGTGGCCTCCCAATATACCCACAAGATACAGATCCACAACAATACATCAGCATTCACACACACACACCCACACACACACACACACCACACACACACACACAGACACCAAGCAATAAGTGAGGAGAAAACAATAGGAATCTGTAATGTTTGAAGAAAAGTCATTTGTCTAGACAAAGCAGATGTTTCAAATGAGACCCACAACTCTGCTATTATTCCTAGAGAAATAATAGGCCCTAGAGAACCTCTCATGGTTAGAATGGCGGTGGTATATATGGAGAACTTTTTTCTTGAACCTCAAGTATCTCACAAGAAACCTAGCTTGTGAGAATCTGTTCCCACATCCCTGCTCTCCAGCCAGCTCCAGACTGTAAGGCCAAAGTGTAAGGTCCAGGAACAAAGACCCCTATAGCATCACTCAAAGCAAACAGACTGACAAGCTTTCCACTCAGGCTCTATCAGTGTGACTCAAGATCTATGAAGCCCGAAGAGACCAACTTGAGATAGAGGGAAAAGGAGTGTGTGGAAGACAAAGAAAAGCTGCCAAAGGACAGCAGTGAAATCCACTTACTTGTCAGTTACACTATGCTATCATCCCTGAAAACTACTTCCTACCTGGAAATCTCCCATGATCCCTGTAAAGCAAATAAGATCCAGGCCTTTTCTTCACATTTCAAAGCTCTGTGCTATGCTAAAGAAAGGCTTCCACCTAGCACCTTCAAACTTAGTGGCATGCAGTGGTGTGGCGTGTAGTCAACCTATCTCCCTTAAGAATGCAGATTCTACAGAACATGAGTGTTTGCTTGCCACACATGCAGTTTCTTGAAAAACGCTACCTCTACAGAAGCCTTGTCAATGATCACATAAATGAACACTTTGATGAGACCTAGGTGAGGGCCTAGAGAAGTTGGTGCACAGTTACACTGGTTGTCCATGTTTCTGGTTAGACATGAGGGCAATCTGCCTCTGATGTTTCATCCTACCTTCTGATGCTTGGCACTTGGGACATAGATGTTCTTGTTGGCCTCTTCACAGAAGCTCTTCTCTCCCCACAGGACAGTTGTGGCTCACTCTGCTCTACCAGCAGATTTCTCTCCTCTTTCTGCAGCATTATCCTGATATTGTCTTTCAGTTGAGAACTTCTCTAAGGAGGTGGCGTGCCCGATGCTGAACCCACAACAAAAAAAAAAGATGATTCCCATTCAGCTTCCATTTGCCTGCCATTCCTCCGCATACCTACAGCCCTGCACAGTGCCTCTGGCTATAGACAGGCTCATACTGGAGTCCTCAGTATAAATATCAGCACCAATTAAAGGAAGGTCACATTCAGAGACCAGCCACATTCCACCAGACTGAAAGTACTTCTGTAAACTCTGACAGCAAGAGGTTTTATGCTTCATCATGGAAGAGGAAAAGTTTCCTCATGGGTGCTATAATGTCCCAGGTACTATAAAACCATCAGCAGTACAAGGCAAATCCCCTCTGAGAGAGAGAGAGAGAAGACCCCACAGAATACACTCTTTCCATTTTTTGTCATGGATCTCAGATCTTTAAATCCTATCAGAGCCCTAGAGGTTCAGTGTTGCTTGATAGTCAATCGAGGTGACAGTGTTTTCTATGTAAGAGCATCTGAATTTGGAAGAATAAAGATTGGAGGGTCTTACAAACTTATACCTTAATATACTCTTCAGATTAGGACACCTGAGTGCAAGACTGTACAAACATCCATGACTCTTGCCTCAAGGCAGGTTCCTGTTAAGAAACAGATAGTATAGAACCAAAGCCCTTACTTTTGGTCAAAGTCACAAAAGCACTGAAGCATACCCTGCCCAGTGCTGGGGTCTGAGCTGTCTCAGTCACTCACCTTAGGAATAGTTTTTCTTCTATGAGCTCCTTGTATTTCTCCATGGCATCACTTATTGACTCCGAATTTTCTGGATATTAATAACGGTCATTTCGTGTTGGCTTTTAATGATGTTGACCTTGTTCAATCTGTGTTAGGGTATGGCCCAAGGAGCAATAATCCTCTGAAATAAGAATTAAGGATCATGTGCAAAACGGCCGTATCCTGGACTACCCCAGCCAATATATGCCTATGCACCGACTGCTCTTTGGACATGGTCCCTATTGTGCTGATTAAACTCATAATCCTGGGTGCAGGACATCAGAACCAGGAACCAAATGAAAGGAGCAACCTTCAAGAGCATTCCTTGTGAGCCTGAAGGAATACACTGGCTCTTTGAGAAGTTATCTCCTAGTCTCTGCCACAAGCTTGGACCCAACAGATATCTGTACGACTTTTATTTTATTTTTAAGGCAGGCATCTCAATCCTTGGTTCCTATTGTTACATGAATTTCTCAGTAGGACAAGAGTATATTTCCAGGGAGAGGCTTAATAACACTTCTTTCCAGGAGATTATTATGTGAAACCATTGAAACACAAGGAACAAAGTAGCCTGTGGATCGATTTGGCCTCTATGGAACTCAAAACTATCATGACCTGCAAACTGTGCATCAGACAAATCCTCAAACCCCATCGAAGGTCCCAGAGCCTTGATCCTGAACAGGCACACACACACACACACACCACACACACACACACCCACACAACACACACACACACACACACATTCCATACAGACATAAACACTGTGGGGAAGAAATCTCGCGCTGGGGAAAGAGGGAGTCTGGTGGCTGGGTCCCAGGCCAGGCTTCCCACATATCCGCCTCAGAGGGTCCCCACAATTGGTACGAGCCGCCTGGCTGGCGGTGGAGGCTCAAGTTTCCAAAGGCTGGGAACCTGGCGGTTGGCAGATCAGGCCCAGATCAGGCCGATCAGGCAGATCGGGCATATCAGGCGACACGTGGAGATCCGGTTTTTCCAAGGCTTTTATTGTGTCAACAAGCATGGTAAATCGATGTAGGTGCATGCGCTTCCCCGCCTAAAGCCAGTGGAGCCTAATTTTATAGGAAAGGGAAAGGGGAGGAATAAACTTAATTAGCTATGCCCCTGGCCTTTTTATAATTCATTAATATTTGAAATCTCTGGAGGTGGAGACTTGTTATCAAGCCCTCTACCTGTGTCCTACGTGACTGAAGGTGGAGGTTAAATGAAGTTACCTTTCAAGGCCCAACAAACACCAACTCACATACAACACAATTAGAATGCCAATCTCAGGATCATTTAGATTTGCATTTCCCTGATGACTAAGGATTTTGAGCATTACTTTAAGTGCTTCTTAGCTTTTATATATTTTGAATATTTAGCCATCTATTGAATCTGTGGTTAGTGAAGATTTTTTCCCAATATGTAGGTTGAAAATTTGTCTTATTGGCTATGACTTTGCCCTACAGAATGCTTTTCAGTTTCATGAGGTCCCATTCATAATTCTTGATAATTAGAGCCTGAGCCATAGGAATTCTGTTCATAAAATTAACCCCCTTCACCACGAGTTTGAATCTCTTTCATCACTTTCACTTCTATTAGATTCAGTGAATTTGGTTTATTTTTTAATATTTTTTTAAATTGATATTTTCTTTGTTTGCATTTAAATGTTTTCCATTTCCAGATCTCTCTTTAGAAACCCCCCTCTCCATCCTGCTCCCCCTGCCTCTATGAGGTGCTCCAAGAACCATCCACTCCTCCCATTTTTCCACCCTGGTATTCCTCTACACTGGGCAACTGAACACCATAACTGAGTTACATTCCAGGCCTGTAACTTCATTCATCTCTGACACAGCTACAACGCCAGGGACAAGATGAACTCAGTAGTCAGTTTTGCTGCTACAAGATTGGTCCTTGAGAATGGCTTACAGAATGCTTTCAAGACTAGGGATGTCTATCTGAAAGAGAAAGAAAAGGTCTCAGTCCCACACTGACATACTCAGAAAGTTTAAGGTCGATGAAAGGCAATGTCAAGCTTTTTTTCACCTACACAAATGGCAGTAGTAGAGCCTGTTAATGTCACCTGGCTGATAGCATTTATCAGAGTCAAGTACTGTACTAGGACCTACAATTAAGAAGCCAGGCTCCTTCCACAGAATGACAGAGTCCAAGAAGACTTAGATCACATGATGGGTGATTGTTTCCTTTGTATTTACAGGTATCCCCTCTGTGGGTCTGTATGAGCTTAGAAAGAGTTCCAAACACTGAGCACTGGACCCCTCCCTCAACTTCTCAGGCTGTTTGCTTAAA
>NC_047659.1:1784845-1922524 GCF_011762505.2 Arvicanthis niloticus
TTTTTTTTCTAAATAAATTTTTGCTAGATATTTTATTACATTTCAGATTTTATCCCTTTTCTTCATCTTCCCCACCCAGAAACTCCCTATCCCATCTCCCTCCTCCTCCTTCAATGAGGATGTGCTCCCACTGACTCCCCCATATACCTACATGACCTTGAATTCTACCACACTGGGGCATCTAGCCTTCATGGGACCAAGGACCTCCTCTCCCACCTACGTCTGAAAAAGCCATCCTCCCCTACATATGCAGCTGGAGCCATGGGTCCAAAGCAAATGAGCTACAGGCCCTGACTTCATCACTCAATGTTCTGTGCTACTGCAAAGGAGTCAGCCACATAGAACCCCTCTAGTATAATGGCATATAGGTGTGTAATGTGTGTTCACCCCATCTATCTTAATGAACTGAATCTTGTAGTTGATCAGGAGGGTGTGCTTGCCAATCATCCAGTTTTTGAGATAGCCTAACTCCACAGAAATTCTTGTAAATGATCACAGATCGACTGGATTAGACAGAAGAGTGCCTGGACAAGGTGGAGGATGGTTATCTGGGCTTGACATTGTTTATGGTTAGACATGAGGGCAACCTGCTCCTAAGCATCCTCCATGCATCTTACCTGTTGGATATGCTTGGAAAATTTGTCATAGATCTTCATGCTGGCCTCCACACATATCATGTAAGTCCTTTCCAAATTGATTGTGTTGTCCTGGGCTACTTCCTTCAGCCACGTAGTATCACTATGACAATGATCAAAGGTGGCAATTCTGCAGAGAAACAGCAGTGGATTTATTAGGTAAAATGAAAAGGATTTGGAATAATAGTCAATCCTAGTATAGAAATGAATTTCATTATGTGCTTGTGGTTTTATGAGAGCAGCAGGAATAGCAGAGTGATTTCAATAAATGAAAGCATGAATTTCATTGTATAGTCTTACTCTTTGATTTCATATTTCTAAAAGAGATGAATTAATGATCAGAAAGTTTAGAAAAAGCTATTTAACTATCTAGTGAACTCCTGAAGACACAATCTGCTTTCCAACAAATTATACTTCTCTGTCCACTGTGTTTTGTGCCAGTCAGCAATTCATAAAAAGTGTGTTGAACAATTTGTTGTTTCCATAGGGACTAATGAGAAATAAAAATCTTAAAGACTCAAATGAAGACCACAGAGTTTTTCCTATCATGTTGTTTTTGAACCGCTTGCTTATTTAAGTCTTTTCTCATAGCTCCAAGTGTGCTGGAGGAGAAGCTTCCACTGCTGTCAGATGTTCGGGCTCTCCTCCTCATTGTATACAGAATCATCCCCACAGTACCCACAGTTGCCAGTGTCTAAGGATGAGTTCTCTTGTCACCTGACATAAATCATTCTTCTATCCAATATCTTTCTAATCATGCCACCCAGAAAGAAAATGGCTCTGTAATTCCTGCATTTTAAAACAGCCTGAGTGAACCGGCAAGAACAGTTTTCTGGATAAACATTACATTACACCAAGTGAGAGAGCTAAATGGAAAACTGAAAATAATTTTGTTTTATGGAGTATATGCTTGTGACTTTTAGAATTGCACTTTGAATATTTTCAAATGGTAACTGTTTGGCACCAAAAATTCCTGCCACCTTTTAAATGATGTAGCAAGAAACATTGCTATTGATCTAAAGTGAGACAACTGATTCTTTACACAAAACAGTTTATTTGGTTGAAGCAGTCAGTCACTGATTACATGGTGAACTCTCTAGTAATCTACCTATAAAAATGCTTACAAAACTACTATTATACAGGCCATCATGACTTTTGCTTTCAAACTCAGAAGCACAGGTGTTAGAAAAGACCAAAAGGCTCTGGGGATGATCTGGTCCAGTTGATTCATAGAAATGCAAGACCCAGGGTTTTCTGGGACCTATGGAGGTTATACAGCTAAGCACTGATAATTGGTCAAGTCACTTCAATTGTACTATACAGCTTCAGCTACAGGCACCTGAGCACAGAGATCAGCAGATTAGAAAGGAGTGCCCTTCCCAACACTAGGAGATTCAGAATACACTTAAAGTATATAGATTTTATTTATTACCTTTTATAGGCATTATTTTACCAAGCAACTGTCATCTTCTAGGTTCCACTGAGGTTTCATTTACCACAGTTGTTCTGGGGTTGTAATATCTTTACTGACCCCCATGAATGCTATAAAATAGTGTGGCCTCAGCCACCTAAAGAAAGAAAATGAAAGTCTGTTCCCTTTATGATACTATTGTTTTGTTGTTGGTTTGTATTTGAGACAGGGCTTCTCTTCTCTGTGTATCCTTGGCTGTCCTGGACCTTGCTCTGTAGACCAGGCTGGCTTCAGCCTCAGAGATCTGCCTGTGTTTGTCTCTCAAGTGCTGAGAGTAAAGACGCACACCACCATTGTCCAGCAACAATACTTTTGTTTGATGGAACAATATAAAGTACTTATTCACTTGAGAACTAGAACAGAAAAACACAATGAAGATTCAGATAGTGAATAAGCTACACATTTAACTAGCCTTCAACCAGTTCACTAATGTCAATTATTCGTTCAATGAATGACCTGTTGTTTATATGAAACATAAAGGATTAGCTCTTTCTCTTTTCTTCAGGAAGATTTTACTCCAAGTCCTCAATTAGACAAAAGCCTGCTCCCCTTAAAGATAAATGGAATTATTATTGCAGTTTTCAGTTTTAGGCATTGATTCTATCATCAAGGCTTGAGGCAGTTGATAGAGAACTTCAGGAAGATAATGTTTCCTAGGCTTCCACGTTAATGATGGAATCTGTAACAAAAATGATCTGCTTTGTATGCTGAAACATTCCTGAAGGCAGGAAAGAGAAAAGATACAGTCATGAAGCTGAATCCCAATAGTTACTTCAAGGCACAAAAGGCTGCACTGCCAGAGTGTCCTTTGGACAAGTCCTGATGGCAAAAGTGGCTACTCACCTATTTCTGATGGGTATTGAGTTGTGTTCAGTCACTGACAAGCCCACTTTCTCAGCCAACCCTGTGGAGAGGAGCTTGTTAAAAGTTTTCCCAAACAAACAAAAAATTATTCCTTAAGAACTTCATGGAGCCTGATCGAGTCTTGGCTTTGCACATCTTATGCATGACAAACAGGACATAATAGTCTCCATGGTATTTAATGAGTTTTAATTCACTTCTAGAAGGTTATACCTCTAATCTGTACCTTGTCCAGTGAAAGAAAAACAAGTTAGGCACACAACTGGTAGGTTGTTGGAAAATATTCCAAATACTTTGGGATTTTGGACCACCTGTGATGCCTTATTGAGTGGAAAGTTATTTTCAGGAGTAGATTATAATACTTAGAATGTTTCCAAGTTTTAAAGGTCAGCTTTTTCCCTGACAGCAGTATTGTGTATTTTCTTACTAAGGTGCTCTGGGAATTCCAGAGTTCCCTATCTTGGATCATTCAGGAGGAGACTATAGGTTGAGCATCCCTCACGTGAAAACTCACAGTGTTGAAATGCTCCAAAGTGCAAAACTGGAGTCTCTTCATGGAAACACAAGTGGACCTCACATGAGGGTTTGCACAGAAATGTCAGGCATAGTAAATATATTCTAATTGTACATTTCTATAGTAGCTTCTCAGTATATAGTCCTTGCTGACTTGGAACTTGCTATGGATAGCAGACCTCCAACTCAGAGATCCACTTGTCTCTGCCTCCCAAGTGCTGGGACTAAAAGAGTGTACCACCACATCTGACAGTAAGTCATAATATGTATATTAAATTATCTTCAGGCTAAGCATATTTATATAAAGTGTAAGCGAATCCTGAATGAGCTTCCTGTTTAAACTTTTATCTTATCTGCAAGATATCTTATTGTGCTTATATAAATTAGTATACTTTTATGTTTAATATGTGGATTTTAAAAAGCCCTACCACACAAAATATTTGTGGTTCTAAGTGTTGTTTTGCAATGTAAGATACACAAATCTGTTTTGATTGGTCCATGGAACAGCCATCCTCTGGTTATAGAAACAGGCAGATGACACAGAAATGGCCATTCAGAGTGAATTCCTCTAGTTGGTAAGTTACAGTCCTCTTTTGATATCATCTCCAGTGGAAGAGAGTGAAGAAATATTCTCAACATGTTTACCAAGTTAGGATGCCACCCCATGTAAGACAGAAGATGTCTTCACGTGAACACAAGAAAGCAAACACAGAAAAGCCAAGCAAGAAATAAGGAAAGAAAAGTGACAAATCCTGCTGACAATAGTTTAAGTGCCCAAGGACAGGTCACTGCTCACTCAGTTACATAGTTAATACCTTCCTCTTTTTTGTTTGTTTGTCAAATTGTTTGTTTAAGTTGAGTTGTGTATTGACCATTGCCATTTGAAAGACTTCTGGGTAATACCATGCCATTCAACAAGTTCTTAGAAGGCAGATTACTACATAAGCATTAAAGAGGAGAAAGAGAAGGAGAGTCCAAGCCTGCCTGTGAGATGCTTACAGTCTGTCTTCAGGATATATTACTTCATGCCATTTGCTGACTTTAACCAATATTATAAATTGAGTGGTTTGGCATGAGGTACCTAGGAATAGAGTAGCATGCATTGTACTAAAGTATAAGAAACAGTTTACTCTAAGTTTAGAGTGTATTTTAGTCTGGTGGTTCAAGCTGGAAGACAGCTATGTGTAAATCTATCCCTGTTCACTGTTAATTCATTGACCACACTGAACAAGGTGATGACACCTTGTGGTAAAATCGACTCTTGCAGCTTCTATTTCTAAGGATGGAAGAAAAATCGTTAAAAGGAGGGTTAGAGAAACTGCTAGTGAGTGGGATAAGGCTCACAACCACAGGGAAAAGGGTCCAGTTGAGCACCCAGCTTGTCCTTCAGTGTCCCCGTTGCTGGCCACAATCTTTATAATAAAGTTGATACACCAGAAGGTTAAACAAATTAGGTCCTACAAATAAGTCTGTACACCTAAACTGCACTCAAATACTTTCATCACATTAATTTATTTATTGTAGGCATGTGGATGAATGTCACTGTACTCATGTGGAAGTCTGATGATCACTCGGTGTGGTGGTCACAAGAAGCAAGGGTTGAGAGGACCTCAAAATAAACCTGTAGCTCCAACTCCAGAGACTTCTTTCCTCTCACCATGCAGTTCTGCAGATGCAACTCAGACTTCAGAAACTGTAACTCCCAAGGTGGTAGGAAACATTTGCAATTCACCATCTGAGCTGTGTCTCCAACCCAAGTATTGTATTTAATATGGTTCTATGTCAAGGGCTTCCCAACTTGATGAATCCTTGTGCCTTTGAAAGATAATTTCTGGACCCATATAGAGTGTTGGTGGGCGGGCCGGCGGCTGCATCGGCAAGGTTCCAGGGTTCCAAAAGCTGGGAATCAGGTGGAGAGACCATGCAACACGTGGAGTCCGGTTTTCCAAAGCTTTATTGTTCATGACATGGTTAATGGATGTAAGTGGTACGTGCTTCCCCCGCCAAAGGCCAGGGGAGTCTCATTTTATAGGGAAGGAAAAAGGGGAGGGAATAACTTAATTAGCTACGCCCCTGGCCTTTTGATAATTCATTAATATTTAAATCTCTGGAAGTAGAGACTTGTTAATCACGCCCTCTACCTGTGTCCTACGTGACTGAAGGTAACAGGTTAAATGGAGTTACCTCATCCAAGGCCCAATATCCCACCCTCTTTTCTTTCATATAAACAGGGGTGGCTCTGTATCGTATGTAGTCTGCAAGGTACAGTTTAATGAGAGATGTGGACCCTGTGGAGTAGTCTGGAATCTGGGAGCATGGGGAGATCAAACCCAGTGCTGTATCAAGGGGGCCTAGGAACAGAGCTGAATATCCTACCATCCCTTAAAGGGTCTCCGGGGTTCAAAGCTCGTTCAACCAGGCTATGTCCAAACCATCTCTTCACGGCCCAACATTTCAGTCCTTTTTAGTGAAAATTTTGGATGAGGTGGTCAAAAGAAAACACTATGTAGGCCAGAGGGTATAGCATAACTAAGTCAAGGGTAATGGGAATTGAGGGTAGGGTTTGGAAGGCAGGGAATCATTGAAATAATTAAATACAGGTTAATTATTTCAGTTTGAGGGTAATGACATCTGATTAATCTAAATAGACATTATGTCTTCCTCACTAACATGTAACTTTAGCTATGTGACTTTGGCAAAAGAGTTAATTTGTAGCTGGAAGGTCTGGATCTGTCTTCTGTAGTGAGCATCTCTGGGTTCTGGTGTGCATCTATGGAGCCTGGTGTGGGTCTCTGGATCTCAGCATGTTCTGGGGTCTTCAGTCAGATGAGATGGCTGGAAGAAGGCAGCTTGGCAGGTTCCAGGAGGTGGTGCCGTCTCTGGATCTCAGCATGTCTCTGGAGTCTGCAGTCAGATGAGGTGGCTGGGAGAAAGCAGCTTGGCATCTCAGGCAGGTTCCAGAGGATGGCTGGACTCTGTTGGATCTGTGGGTATACCTGTAGGATTATCACAGTATGGAAGCAGCATCTCCAGTGGGGAGATGTCTGTAGGCTGGATACTGAGCATTAAATTGCTTGGGACAAGCACCTTATGGCCTGTCGTTAAGATCCTGGAAAGCAAAGGTGTTTGAGGAAAGTTTAGTCTTGGAAGGTATCTTTGAGTCTGTTTTTGGATGGCTGAGGGAGAAAAACAATGTTAATTTTTGTATCTGGGATGGCAGCAACAGTTTGCCTGTAAAAGAAATTAGTTGTTAATTAAGACTCAAGAAATGGTGATCAGCACGTTGACTTAACTGTGGAAGGAAATTAGATGGCTTTTTAAACCTTGAAGAAATTATAAAGGTTGAAAAAATAATGTTGGACATCTAGCACGAGTATTAGAGAGAAAAGGCAGCATTAAAATAGAAAAAATAACAAAATTTTTGGTTGAAAAAACACAAGCATTGTTGTTCTAGGTGTTCCTGTTAGGGAAGAAAAGGAAAACGTTTAAATTTTTTGGTTGAAAAACAGGAAAGTTTGTTGTAGGTCCTCCTGTTGGGGAGAAGCAGTAATGGCGGGTTTAGAAGCAGTGGGGGGAGGGGACACGCTCTGCCATGTGGAGTCTGGGTGCTCTGGCAGAGAGGTTCTGTATTCCTGCTTTTCTTTTTCTAGCTGGTAAATTTTAAATGTAGAGAAGAGGAAAGGCCAACTTTGAAGAAAAGTTTAAGGCAAGCAAGAAGCATTGGGGAGGGCTAAAAGTCAGAAAGAGTGAGAGTCTGTGTCTATGGGAAAGACACGTGGAAGTTGGATTGGAGTCAGGCAGCTTTGAGAGAAACTGGCAAGCAGCAGTGGGGCAAGGGGTGCAGGCAGGATTTTAGATCTGCTGCTTCAGGCAAGCTGGCTGAGCTAAGTAGCTTTAGTCAGCTGCAAATGACTGAGGGGAAGTATAGGCTGGCTAAGGAACACTGGGCTGGGTAGCAAGCAGGGTTCCGCCCTGTTGCTTCAGGCAAGCAGGTTAAGCCAAATAGCTGTAGCCTGTCGCATATGACGGGGGAGTAGGGAAAGAAGCTACCTGGCAGGGCGCTAGGGGCTAGAGTTTGGAGTTGGTGATTTTGAGAGAGAGAGAGAGAGGAGAGAGAGAGAGAGAGAGAGAGAGAGAATGGTCTCAGCCGCGAGAAAGAGTCTCTCAGCCAAGGGAGTCTTAGAAAGAGGGTTACAGCAGGTGCTGTGGCTAGAAGGACAGCTATTAGCTGTGGAGGAATCCCCTCTGTGGAGCTGGGGGGATGGGAAGAGTGGGGGGCTAAGAAGCCGCTGCCATCTTGTCCTTGAGCTGGAGAACACGTGGGAGAGAGACCTAGTTCTTTTGTATTAGGCAGGGGTTAGGCTATAGCTAAGAATCAGAAGAGAGAGGGGGTTAGGGTGGACAGAGAGAGATGTTATTCCACGGTTTTTGCAGACAGCAGCGGGGGCTCTTGTGGAGCTGGCTCTGCACACGTTGTCCACCACCTGTGGGAAACAATGTAGGCCCGTGCCTGGGTGCACGAGTGGGATCTCTGTCGCTGGTCTGCTGGTCTGCACCGTCCTTTGTCAGAGATAGGGCTATTGTAGAGGAGCAGGGGCTAAGCAGGGCACTCACAGTGCACAAAGCAGACTCTGCAGTAGGAGTCTCTCGGTGGGAAATCTCCGTTTTGGGCCCAAGCCTTGGGCGACAGGTGGGCGAGGCAAAACGGGAGAATGTGGGGGTTGCATGGGCAGCAGATCCATACGAGATTGGCCTCCATCTGGGTCTAGGAACTCCGGCAGAATGGAGGCGGGGAGCGCGCGGGGCGCACTGAGAGAGGACCAAGAGACTTCACATCTCACAGGAAGTATACTTGCTTAGCAGATTCAGCCAGGATTTTTCTTATAGACGCATAGGTGGTCGTGCCTCACGTTGGGCGCCATCTGTGGGGAAGAAATCTCGCAGGCGAGGGGGGGGGGGGGAAGGGAGTCCGGCGACAGAGTCTCAGGGCAGTCTGGCATCAGGGCTTCCCGCGACGCCAGCGGAAGATCCCACATTCATACGGCTGTTGGTGGGCGGGCCGGCGGCTGCATCAGCAAGGTTCTAGGGTTCCAAAAGCTGGGAATCAGGCGGAGAGACCATGGACACGTGGAGTCTGGTTTTCCAAAGCTTTTATTGTTCATGGCATGGTGAATGGGTGCAACTGGTACGCGCTTCCCCCCCCCCCCAAAGCCAGGGGAGACCAGTCTTATACAGAAGGGAAGAAGGGGAGGAAATAACTTAATTAGCTACACCCCTGGCCTTTTGATAATTCATTAATATTTAAATCTCTGGAGGTGGAGACTTGTTACTCACACCCTCTACCTGTCCTACGTGACTGAAGGTAACAGGTTAAATGGAGTTACCTCGTCCAAGGCCCAACAAGAGTCCTGTAAGCCAGTGCTACCATGGTTTTGTTCTCTGAACAATAAAACCTCCCTAGCTTTAGCTAATACAATTAAGCCTTTGTGATCTTCATAGTCTTCTCTAAGTTTTCTTTATACCAGAGCCAGTGGTAAAGAACATGGCTACAGACCTTCACTAAAAACTTTATTGTTCCAAAGATTTTCTAAGTGTGGTGGTCATTGTCGACAATCTACATTTTCTTTAGGGTGGAGACTGAATCATGATGTGCTCCACCAACAATGACAGAAATACATCAAACATTAATATTGTGAATGCAAGAGACACCGTCAGGTGGGGGACAGGAAGCACCCCTAATGTTTTCAAATAACTCATAGATTCAGAGGGATGTGAGGGCAGGAAGCAGAGCAGTACTTCATAACAGCATACTGTCCTCAGGACACAGAGTCTTCATGGCCATGCCACACCAATCCTACCCCTGTGGCTGTGGTAACCCATGGGCTGCATTCCATAAGTTTTAAGTCTTTTATCCTTCCTCCTTCATGGTTCTTGGCAAGTCACTTCACACAAGCTGTGAAACTGGAGAATCTCCAGTTGTTTGCCTTTGGAAGAGCAAATGACTAATCCAATTAGAGAGGAACTGTCCTCACCTCTAACCTACATTATCTTCAGCAACACTTGTGAATAATATGGGAACCACTTCAACACAGATCAGAAGAGATAGTATGATGTTATTGGTGTTTACTCTGTCAGGGTAGCATCATGATAGCATCACAGTATACCATGTTGGATTATCCACAACATATGGACAGCTGAGAACCAGGCAAATGTTAAGAAACTCAAAATGTTAAAAGATATAGGGGATCCACTTGGTTTTACCCCCTCCTCCCAGCCTGAGCTCTTAAGTTCTTTTGGAGGACACCAAGTGATGCTACAATTTTACTGCCAATAGGTGGCCAACTCCTTCTGCTTCAGCAGGTACTGCACTCTTTCCTCCAGTCTGTTATGCTCTTGTTCAGTCATTAATTGTGCTTTGATGGAGGATCATAAGCATGTGTGTGTGTGTGTGTGTGTGTGTGTGTGTGTGTGTGTGTGTGTGTTAAAGTGTGATTGCACAGATACATGTACACTTGTGGACATACACAACTACATGTATGAACACATAAAAGCACAGTGCATTACAATCATGTGTTCAGTTTCCCATTAATGCTAATGCAAGTGGCTATAACTTGTACTACTGTAGAAAAGAAAGTTAACTTTTGTCGGATGGAGAAAGATCACAGTGTGCAGAGAGATAAAGAACTCTGGCAAAGTGCACAGACAAGGTGACGCTTGGAAGTCCTTGTCCTTGTAGCAAAGCCCACTTAGTAAGTTCTCCAGGATGTATAGTAAAGGCTTGGTTCCCCAGAAAGACCCAGCCCCTTGCTCTCACACACTGCTTCCCTCTGGCTTTAAGAGAAACAGTTTTCTCCAAAAGGAGCTCTCTTAACCACAGAGCAATGAGGTCAGGAAACTAGAAAATCTTCATAAACAGGAGGCAAAGTAAAATTTTAATCCCTGTAAGGTGATTTTATCAGGGATTTGATTGGCTAACAGAAGGCTGATGATCTCATGGCCAAATGATGTATGATTTCATACCGAAATATATTTCATGGAAGGGCTGTACCACACTGTACATTTTCTTTCTTTAACTGATGAACATTTAGATAGTCTCAATTTGGGGCTGCTCTGAGGAATGTTGCTAAAACCCAAATGTCCCCTAGTTTCTCTGTGGACATCCACTTCTCATTCTGGAATCACTGGGTCACCTGGAGACTACAGTTCAACTTTCTAAGGAATGGTACATGACTTCTGGCAGGGCTCTATCATGAACTGCCAACAGCAATATCTGAAGGGTCCTCATCTCCCCCAAATTTCCATGAAGTCAATTTTAACACAGTGTGAACATGTTTGGGATAAAAGGAGCTACTGAGTGCTGCAGACACAGAGCTGTAGTGTATCAGGAGCCTAAGGGCTGCACTGCACTGAGACAGACCTATTCTCACACCTCACCATGGCTATGTGAATTCCGCTTGTGTTGGAAGCACCTGCAAGCACAGGGCTACTCTAATCTCTCAAAGAACAAAATCCAGGCCAAGTTCTAAAGACAAGGAGAACTGATTCAGTGTTAGGCAAAGGTGGAAAGAAAATGCTAGCTGGCATTGGGGATGAGAAGAAAACAGGCTGTAGGGGAGAAACAGTGAACCCCTGACCATCCAGTGAGCTGTTACCATTACCCAGGATAGAGAAGGGACACAACTTCCCAGCTACCCTTTCTGCCTCCCAAGGACCTTGATTTGCCACAGCAGCCTCCTCCTAACCTTTGTGTACCCCATTCCTTTGGTTTCCTCCAAAAGATTTTATTGTAAATGAACATATTTCGCCTCTACAAACTCCTGAGTACTTTTATATTTACAATTACAGGTTTTGTTTGTTCCAGGGTGGACATGTAAAAAGTTGGGTGGCTTCATGCAATGTTTGATACAGAGTGGTAAAAACCTGAGTGGCCATACTCACCTAAGGTGGGTACAATCATTGTTAAAGATGTTCCTCTCATGAGCAAGTGAACATAAACATGTGCAGAAAACCACAAACATGTGTATGAGAAAATACATAGAAACACAGACAGACAGACAGACACATACACACACATTCAAACATACAGAAGCAACCACAACCCAAAGAGCTCTTACAGGCATCCACACCTACACATATACTTATCATGAGGACACAGATGCTCGCCCATACCTGGGAAAGAACATATATGTGAATGCATGTGTGCTCATACACACATACAATATTGTACAAAGACCTTCACACATGGCCATATGTGCACACACAGATACACACATTCACAAAAACACATAGAGAGAGGCTCCCATCTATACTCATATACCCACATGAACACCACTGGTAATGCACTAAGATCAAGAATTGAAAAATGCGACCTCATAAAATTGCAAAACTTCTGTAAGCCAAAGGAGACTGTTAATAGGGAAAAAATTGCAACCAGCAAATTGGGAAAACATCTTTACTAACTCTGCATTTGAAAGAGGGCTAATAATACAATATATATAAAAAACTCAAGAAGATGGAATTGAGAATCAAATAACCATATTAATAAATGGGATACAGAGTTAAAGAAAGAATTCTCAACTGAGGAATACCAGATGGCTGAGAAGCACCTAAAGAAATGTTCAACATCCACTACTGGGCATATACACAAAAGATGCTCCAACATATAAGAAAGACACAGGCTCTACTATGTTCATAGCAGCCTTATTTATAAAAGCCAGAATCTGGAAAGAACCCAGATTCCTTTCAATAGATGAATGGATACAGAAAATGTGGTACATTTACACAATGGAGTACTACTCAGCTATTAAAAACAATGACTTCATGAAATTCTTAGGCAAATGGATGGAACTAGAAAATGTCATCCTGAGAGATGTAACCCAATCACAAAGAATCACATGTGGTATTCACTCACTGATCAACACATATTATCCCCAAAGCTGGAAAAACCCAAGATTTAATTGGCATACAAGATGAAGTTCAAGAAGAAGGAAGACCAAAATGTGGATACTTTGGTCCTTCTTAGAAAAGGGGACAAAATACCCATGGGAGGAGATACAGAGAAAAACTGTGGAACAGAGACTGAAGAAAAGGCCATCCAGAGACTGCCCCACCTGGAGATTCATCCCACATACAGTTACCCAACCCAGACACTATTATTGATGCTAAGATAGGGGATATAACTGTGAACAACACCCTGCCTCCTGCAGACTTTCTCTGCTGAACTAACTCTATGCCTAGCTACAAAAGGAAGGTCTTAGGTCTTCACCACATCTGGCTGGACTGTAGCTTCCCCTCCAGTTTAATGGAGCAGGGACCTTGAATGAGTCCTATTGTTTCTGACCATCCACTTAAGTGGAACTTAGGTCCTTTCTGATTATGGGCAGTGTGCTCTTTTCTGCATGGCTGATGGTCAATGTGATCTTGCTGGTGCTGCAGGTGCACTAAGGGTCTTGGTCCTATGGTCCTTCACCCCTGCATCACTCATATTTGTGCTCTAAGTGTGACTGTGTGGCATGGCAGTAAACAAGACACTGGGCAAGTGTCAGTCAGTCCAGAGGTGCTGGCTGCCTAGCAGCAAACCCAAAGTCTACAGGAACTGCTGCCTGACCCAGGCAATCATTTATGTGAAGCCTCTTCCTTCATGCTCTTTTTTGTGCTGGTCTACACATGATAGGTACTGGAGTGCCAGCTGTCTTGAACACATCTCTTCTTCCACTCAAGCCACATTACCCTGTGCTTGGGGAAGTGCTGGCAGTGCTGGTTATGGATGCCTTCTGCTTGGATTTCTTCTGGCTCCAGTTTGCTGGCTTTGGGAAGTTCATGCAGAACTACCCGGAAACTTGGTGCTTCATCCAGATGGTCCACAAGAATTAATGGGATGCTTATTTGGATTAAGACTATATTTTCATCAAATCTACCTTCATTAGTATCCTGAAAGAGAAAAAGAGAATGGGACCCTAGGGATCTATTCCAGGACTTACCAGCTGGGCTCATAGCAACACTACAGAAGCCCACAAACATGACAAAGGTGAGGTCACACAGGGTCATAAGAGCATCCTGCTCCTTTTGTAGAGTACTTCCTAGGGTCTTATCATACCCATACACCCACAGGATTGTTATAACCAGAGTCACAGGCAAGAAATAAAGAAAGACTTTCTATAATTCAATGAAAACACAGATGCAGCATACCACAACTTTTGGGACACAAGAAAAGCAGTGTTAAGGGGAAAAATCACAGTGCAGAGTGCTTTCATAAGGAATCTGAGGTTATCTTAGCCTAGCAACTTAACAACACACCTGAGGTCTCTAGGACAAAAAGAGGCAAACCTATCTAAGAGGAGTAGACAGCAGGGAATACTCAAACTCTGGGCTGAAAACAACCACACAGAAACAAAGAGCTAGATACAAAGTGTCAACAAGAGCAAGAGCTGGTTCTTTGAGAAAATAAACAGGATAGATTAACCCTTAGCCAAACTAAGTGAAGGGCACTGAGACAGTACCCAAATTAACAAAATCTGAAATGAAAATGGAGACATAACAACAAAAACAGGAAATTTAAAATTCATCATGTCTTCCTAGAAAAGCTTATACTCAACAAATCTGGAAAATCTAGATGAAATGGATGATTTTATACACAGATACCACATACCCAAATCAAATCAAGATAAGGTAAACTATCTAAACAATCCCATGTCCCCTATAGGAGTAGAAAGAATCATTAAAAACCTCCCAATGAAAAATTCCCAGCACAAATGAGGCCATTGGTTCTCTAATCTGGAATGAGTCTGCACAAATCATCTTTGAGGCTTTGAAGACAGGTGATTTTGGTTCTAACCATAGCACTTCAGGATACTTCCAAACCTTTTCATCTATAGGCCCATGAAACAAAGTTACTGCAAAGGGTGTGGAACCACACATTGTAGGCCCATGGAATCACAGTGTATTAGACTTGTCCAAGCTATTGGACCCTGTATAGTCAGGTTGGTCTACTTGTTTAAGAGCTGTGGTGGCTACAAGGATTCTAGTGAAAGAAGCAGAGAAGTTAACTCTGGGTTAGCATCTTATACTTACATTCACCCCATGCAGTTGAGACTCTTCTCAAAGGAACACCAAAACCCTGGCTGTTTAATGCACATGTGAAACAGTAGCAGGTCCTATTTCGGAACCATCCTGGAGTCTGGTTTGAAAACCCCGCTGGCATCAATCTTGCCAGATGATGACCCACAGATGCTCATCAGTAACTGTAAGAGGAAACAAACATGATGAAAGAGATCGGTTTAGAACTCATGGAAACCCCCAGATATCATGTAAGAGTCTGATGCATCCCTCAGGATGGGTGGGAAAGCTTCATTAAACATGGAACCAGGTACACAGGGGCTTCAGTATTTATTACAACAGAAACGATTTGGACCTAAGACTTATAGCCAAAATATATGGTGAAAAAGAAGACCTGTTATCAAGTATCAGGACGCCACTATGCTTTAGTTACTGCATATGTGGATGTTATGATCTATAGGAAAGAGGGATTATCACAGCTGGTGGGAAGGACATTCCCTTTCCCTGCATTGCAAAATGGTCTCTTAACCCAGTCTAGACCTTGGTTCACAGTGACAGAGCCTGAGAAGCAGCTTGTCAGTCCTGTTTCATGTCAGTGTTGCTAGGGTTCTTTCCTGGAGCTTCTATTCAGGAGCTGACTGGATGAACAGGGTTGTGTGAAGAAAGGCTTCTCTCTGCCTGAGGGTTAGGGTCAAAGATGTTAGGCTTCAAGAAAAAAATTTCTACAAATCTCTCAACCTAGTCTGCAGGAGAAGCTGCTCACTAAGCGTTTTTAGTCCCTAAGGGATGAATAGCACAGTCCTGGGTCTCACTTGAAACTTTAGCTTTTTTACATTCAATGGATCCTCCAGCATTGAGGTCTGCTTACTGTTTCCTGCTCACTTATGATTTCTGGTGTGTCTGTGGGAGGGGGATATGCATGTCTGTGCCAATATGTATATTGATGGGTGTGCTGAGAGGCCAGTTAATTACATGTGGTTTTGCAGTCTTTCTGAAACCTAAGCCCAGGTCTCTCACTGAATCTTAACTTCCTGCTTTTGGTAAGCTATCTGACAAGCATCTTTGAATCATCTGTCACCTCCCAGCAGAGCTCCTGGTATTATTTGGTCTCAAGTCACTGCTACAAGGGTAAGCTACTCATAGAGAGGAAGAACATGGTGGCTCTCTCCACATTTTTACAGATTTTATTGTTTTCAGTTTGTTGATATTGATGTAAAAAACTACTTTATTAACATGAACGAAGCCAATGCTGTCTGTTCCAGGTTCAGACACACAACTTGGCCCACTGTGCTTTCTCATGAATTTCTTGTCATTAGGCTTAAATCCCTAGGGAGAGGGAGGAGGGTGTTGGTGACCCAGGATGGGTTTTATCCTACAAACGTAGGCTCCACGTAAAGCATAGGTGAGTTTTCCAACCCACTTATACTTATCAAACAAATGGAACCCATATTGCCAAAACTTAAAAGTGAATAATTTCATTTTTAGCCCAGCCCACCCTTCCCAAATCTTACCATGTGACCTCAGAATCCCCTTTCCAGCCCTTCCCTCATTCATTACAAATTCCTATCCCTGGGTTGTTTGGCCCACCCATCTGCGGAACAACCAGGAAGCAAACATGGTACTCATGGAACAAGAACAGGATATGGGGCACAAAGGGGTGCTCAACAACAGCTGCGCATATGAGACAAAAGTTGTCTCCAAGGATTTGGTGGTCCTATTTAAATGACACTTGGGAACCTGAACACCAGCCTCTCATTCTCAAAAGGGAGTTTGAGGCTCTTAGAGGGAAGAGGGCAAGATTCCAGGAACCCCAGTGGCACATAGGATGGTTACCTAGTCTGGTGGGAAAGCAGTGGGTTTGGTTGACTGACCACTGAGGCCATCTCACCTGGGTTCTTATAACTGGCCATCTGTTGATCTTCAGAATCCAGTGGCCCCAGATACCAAGCTTCTTCCAGAATCTCCAAGTCTGGGTCCTTCCATGACCCAGGGACTTTCACACAGCACTCTTCCTCTCAATGCCTACCATATGGTGGCAGCAAGAGGAGCATCTGCATCTCCAACACTCAGGTCATGGGGACAGGCACCCCGGCTGGTAGTGACATTCCTGGCTGTTTCTGCAAGGGCCTCTCCCTCTGCTCTACCTCCCAGGCTGCCAATGCTGCCCTATCACTCTAGGCAGAGGAGCTCCTGGTCCTGTGACCACCACCCCTTCCAGCTTTATGGAATGAAGAGGTGTCTAAGGATGCCACTTCCAAAATTATCTAGGACCAAGATCATTCCTCCTGCTCTATGGTGCCTCACTCAGAGAGGCTCTGGTCCAGCCTTCTCCCAGGACAGAAAGAAAGGCACCCCATTTATTGTTTTGTAATTAGAGTCTTTTATAATAAAAAGTTTTAAAGTATACTTATTATAAAAATAAAAAGTTAGACTTCTTTGCCTATCCTGTACTGAGATAACACCCTGGAAATTCATGGTGTGTCTTATTGGCTTCACCATGAGGATTCATGAAACCTTCAGTGCATCCCTCACCTGACATTGTTTTGCTGAGTATTTCATGGACACGACTTTGCTTCAGGACACTTCCCCCTCACAGTTTTGTAGAGTGCTGCATTTCAGAGAAATCATTGCATGCTAATTCCCTAGCTTGCTTTGAATGTCATTAGAAATGTTTTAATATCACATGAACTGTAATGTGTTGTAAAGTTCATGGATAATAAACATGACTAACTGTCTTTTTAATGGTGCTACCAGGGTCTTCTGAGAGGGAGCCAAGGTAGGGTTAGAGAGCAGAATATGTTTCTACTTGAAGCTTCCTGGAGGATGTTCTTAAAACCCTCTTTCTTAGGATCTTGAATTGTGTGGACCAGCCCATCTGTATAGAGCTTATTAATTCTTGTAGGATCAGCAAGTATCTGCATCGGAAAAGTTCCTGAAACAGAAATAAGTACAGGCCTGACCAGCAGAACCTGGGTTTTTTCTAAGAGCCTACTACACAGCTTAGGTCCAACTCCCTTCTCAAGTGTCAGGAAATGTGCTGAAACATAGCAATCTTTGGATTGATGTGTTTGTCTCTGTGCGTTTCTATGTGTGTCTCTCTGTGTGTGTCTGTGTGTTTCTGTGTGCTTTTGTGCATGTGTGTTAGCAGTTGTATGTTGTGTATTTCTGTATTGGTAGGTGCTTGTTTTAGGTGTTTGTAGTATGGTTTCTTGTACATACAAGTGTGTATTTAGGTATGTCTCTGTGTGTGCATGTGTGTGTGTGCATGTACAAAGGCATGAACTGGTTTGTTTCTGAACATATGTGTACATTTTCATTTGTATCTATACATATATACACTTGGTCAGCAAACATCTTAAATGATAATACAGTCCAGCTTTAATGAGAAAGTACTCTATCAGTTCACTTTGCATCACAGAAACATCAAATACAGTAGCAGGTCATCATGCCTCTCCACCTAACTCAACAGAACAAAAGGAGACAGATAATGGTGTAAAGTCAGATATTCAACAGTTGGTAGAGAAAAACTATTCATCACTATTGAAACTGGTTGTAGAGCAAATCTATTTATCTATATTGAAATCATTTGTAGGAAAATAAAAGACTGTGTTACATAGAGGTAAGTAGGAGGCTGCCATGTCAAATCCATGAGCCTGAGAGTCAACAATGCTGGCTAAGGGTCCGTGTCCCATCTCTGCTCTTCTCTATTAGCAGTGGTATCACGTCTTTCTTCATTAATATCCCTTTTACAGTTCAATGCTTTCCCTTGGGAAGATTTGTATACTGCACATTCTTGCTGATTATAGTGTCTCTTCAGTGAGCATGGATTCTAGGAGATGGATTCTCTGGGGATTTGCAGATGGAGGGGTTCACAAGAGGAACCTAGGCAGGTTCCTGTACTCTAGATATAATAACAGCCTTCACTTGAATGGTTGCTAGGCTCCCTAGAAGACCTCTCTACAGTGCTCTTTTCAGACATTGTTATGCAGTTATTTTTCAATATAATATATATGGACTATTGGAGAAATGTGGTGTTTTATTTTAGCTCCAGAACAGTGTGTAGTTCACAATTAACTTGTAAGCGGTTTATTAAATCTGAGAAAAAATTTTAGGCCCAGATGCTCTGTGGCACTGCTTCTTTGGGGATACAAGGAAAGACCTTAGCTCAAAGGTCATACTGGATTGTCCTGCTGAATAAGCCTGGTGTTTGCTGGATAGCTGACATGACAGGTCCTCACCAGGCTTTTATGTCTTGCTCCCCTATGTCTGAAATACGCCAACAGAAACTCAAACAGGGCACAGAATAGGTCAAGGTATCTTGCAGACACAATTCTTCATCAGAAGCACTGATTGTGCAAAGCAAGTAAACCACCATTGCATCTCATCCCTATAACCATGGAAATCATGGGCTGAATTTTCTTCCTTTCTTTGGGTAACTATGTATCATAAAGGCCTTTATTTTGCCTAGCCTCTGGTTCAGCAAGAGTGCATGTTTGGAAGGCTTCAGAGAAGTGCTGAGGGTCATTAAGATCTGCTGGTCATCCTGGAGGGGCCTGAGAATGCAAATTTTGCTTGTCCTCATGGGTCATCCTGAATAATTTCATGGAGATAAGTCAAGCGAATTTTAAGGACTTTGAGGTATTGTCTGTAATATGACTCCTGCTTTGCTTTGCAAGGACTTGTCCAACAGCACCCCACCCCAATTGGGGCATAGCTACATTCATCTTGAAGACATTATTACCATTAGTCACAGTCTTTGCACTATATTTCTAAGGCCATCAACAGACTGTAGGTCTCTGTTGCAAAATATACAGCACGAGAATGCTGCTTAGCTTAAGAACTGTGTTTTGGTTTTGGTTACTTTTGATTTCCTTGAGTATATGATTTTCTTTCTTTTCATTTGAAGTTTTGTCATTTATTTGTTTTTGTTACTATAATTAATTTGCTGTTTTGTTAAGGCTATGTACTACATACTTTGACTCTCCTACTTTAAGCTTGTACTGAATAAAATTAATGTATTCTTATGAATAAAAACATAGTCTCTAATTTTTATCTCATAAGAACCTTCTGTATTCATGTGTGGTTCACAGTCTTGTAACACAAGAAGTACCAGGTAGGAATGGACCTCTTCAAGTGTAATGTGGCTTAGTCTTCATTATTTGTTCCCAGTCACAGCTACACAGAGAATTGTGCTTTTGGTGTGGATAGTGTGTCAAAATCTGTGGACCTAACTTCATGATGAAAAACATATCCATGCTGTATCTTTGTGGTCATAAATTCAGCTATGTTAAAATGCACTACTCCATGGATGCTCATGATGAACAAACAGAGGAGAAACACAAGAGTGTTTCTAATACATCCCAAGAAATAAAATTCACTAAGGGAATATCAAAGAAATTAGTAACCACAGAGCTGTGTGCCTTTTATTTCCTTGAATGGTAGCATCACTTATAACTGCAAAGCAGAGATCATGAATTCCAAGATCATTTGGCAGATATTAGGATTTTTGTTTGTTTGTTTGTTTTGTTTTGGTGGTGGTGTTGTTCTACTGATGATGAATTTTGTTCTCTTGGCCTGGAAAATGTATTTGATGATATTTTTTTAATTTGGTTAGGGTGTTGTTTCTGTTTTTGCATTATTTCATTTATGTGTATGGGTGTTTTTCTTGCTGTATGTCTGTACACTACATGCATACAATTCACTCGAGGGCAGAAGAGGTCAATGGATTACACCTGGAGCAGAAGTGATGGAGGATTTTTTTAAATGTTTATCTTATGTGCATTGGTGTTTTGCCTGCATGTATGTCTGTGAAAGTGCCAGATCATGTAGTTATAGATGGTTGTGGAGTTGGCATGTGTTGTATAAGTTGGCATGTGGAGGCTGGGAATTGAACCTGGGTCCTCTGGAAGAACAGTCAGTGCTCTTACCTGCTGAGCTATCTCTCCAGCACCCGAGATGGAGGATTCTTAATGCCACTCTTTAGATCTTCTAAGAAACAAAGTCTCAAATGGATAAGCCATCTATCCAGCACCTGCCTGGACTTTTGTCTTTCCTTGTGTGATGTATCAGCTGCACTGGATCACACCCAACCAAAGACAGAAGATTCTTGAGACCTCTAGGGTCACATACTTGGGGTAGGCATGCTCAGTGTTTAAACTCTGAGGCCTGCATGTAGGGCATTAGAGTGGGTTCCTGATCATGCCTCAGGATCTCTTTTTGTCAGGGTTGGAGCAGATCTCTCCTGTCTCATCCTGCATGACAATGCAGATTAGGCTTTATTAGATGAATTGCAGAATTGAAAACTGATGAAACCTTCTCTCCTGTAGAAGTTCAATTATAGGTTTAGCTAATGTCTGGTGAAAGAAGGCATGTTTTATTTAACTGATACTTTGGTTTCTCAGTTGGGGGCACACAGTCAACAATCACCCTTACTGACATGGGTTCTTTTCCTTAGTGATGTCCCTCAGCATGGTACCATGCAGACATATGGCTGGGCATCTCTTCTGGGCCACTCTGGCCTTCCACCCACAATCTCTAGGCAGTGGCTGTCTGTCAGCATGCACCAACAACTCGCTGCAGGTCACCACCTGTCTATAAAGTGTCATCCTTTAAGATACATGGCATTACCACACAGTTCTTGCTGGACTGTTTGCCTGTCCTGCACCAAAAGGTTTTTGAGACCAGACATTTCATTTGACTTTGTATTTGCTGTGTCTCCCATCATTGTTCAGTTTGGTTAAGAAATTAACAGTGAACACCTATATATTTATGCATCACTGTCTGCCAGCTTGAACCACCAGACTTAAAATACACTCTAAACTTAGAGTAAACTGTTTCTTATGCTTTAGTACAATGCATGTTTCTCTATTCCTAGGTACCTCATGCCAAACCACCCACTTTATAATATTGGTTAAAGTCAGCAAATGGCATGGAGTAACATATCCTGAAGACAGACTGTAAGCATCTCACAGGCAGGCTTGAACTCTCATTCTCTTTCTCCTCTTTAATGTCTATGTAATAATCAGCCTTCTAAGAACTTGTTGAATGGCAGAGATTTTACCCAGAAGTCTTTCAATGGCAATGGTCAATACACAACTCAACACAAGCAATCAGTCAAACAAAAAAGAGGAAGGTATTAACTATGTAACTGAGTGAGAAGTCACCTGGCTTCCAGTGCTTAAGCTATTGCCAGCAGGATTTCTCACTGCCCTTCTTTGTTTCTTGTTTGGCTTTTCTGTGTTTGCTTTCTTGTGTTCACGTGAAGACATCTTTTGTCTTACATGGGTAGCGTTCTAACTTAGCAAACATGTTAATGGTATCACTTTATTCTCTTCCACTGGGGATGATATCAGAAGAGGACTGTAACTTACCAACTAGATTTGGCTGCCATCCCTAAGCAACTCAGTGTGATCACATGAGTTAACTCTTGATGGCCAGGCTTGTGTCAGTTGCTTGTTTCTATAACCAGAGGATGGCTGTTACATGGTACAATCAAAACAGATTTGTGTATCTAACATTCCAAATCAGCACTTAGAACCACAAATATTTTGTGTGGTAGGGCTTTTTAAAATCTGTGGATTTTAATATGTAACATACAAATGTAATAATTTATATAATCAAAATAAGAGACCTTGAAGATAAAATAAAAGTTTAAACAGGAAGCTCATACAGGCTTTGCTTACACTTTATATAAATATGCTTAGCCTGAAGATAATTTAATATACATATTATGACTTACTGTCAGATGTGGTGGTACACGCTTTTAATCCCAGCACTTGGGAGGCAGAGACAAGTGGATCTCTGAGTTGGAGGTCTGCTATCCATAGCAAGTTCCAAGTCACCAAGGACTATATACTGAGAAGCTACTATAGAAATGTACAATTAGAATATATTTACTATGTCTGACATTTCTGTGCAAACCCTCATGTGAGGTCCACTTGTGTTTCCATGAAGAGACTCCCGTTTTGCACTTTGGAGCATTTTAACACTGTGAGTTTTCACGTGAGGGATGCTCAACCTATAGTCTCCTCCAGAATGTTCCAAGATAGGGAACTCTGGAATTCCCAGAGCACCTTAGTAAGCAAATACACAATACTGCTCTCAGGGAAAAAGCTGACCTTTAGAACTTGGATACATTCTAAGTATTATAATCTACTCCTGAAAATAACTTTCCACTCAATAAGGCATCACAGGTGGTCCAAAATCCCAAAGTATTTGGAATATTTTCCAAGAACCTACCTGTTTTGTGCCTAACTTGTTTTTTTCCCCCCGTTGGACAAGGTACAGATTGGAGGTATAACCTTCTAGAAGTGAATTAAAACTCATTAAAAATGATGGAGACTATTATGTCCTGTTTGTCATGCATAAGATGTGCAAAGCCAAGACTGGATCAGGCTCCATGAAGTTCTTAAGGAACAATTTTCTTGGTATAGGAAAATTTTTAACAAGTTCCTCTCCACAGGGTTGGCTGAGAAAGTGGACTTGTCAGTGACTGAACACAACTTAATACCTATCAGAAATAGGTGAGTAGCCACTTTTACCAACAGGGCTTGTCCAAAGGACACTCTGGCAGGGCAGCCTTTTGTGCCTTGAAGTAACTATTGGGATTCAGCTTCATGACTGTATCTTTTCTCTTTCCTACCTTCAGGAATGTTTCAGCATACAAAGCAGATCATTTTTGTTACAGATTCCATCATTAACGTGGAAGCCTAGGAAACATTATCTTCCTGAAGTTCTCTATCAACTTCTTCAAGCCTTGATGATAGAATCAATGCCAAAACTGAAAAATGCATTCCTAATTCCATTTATCTTTAAGGGGAACAGGCTTTTGTCTAATTGAGAACTTGGAGTAAAATCTTCCTGTAGAAAAGAGAAACAGGCAATCCTATATGTTTCATTTAAGTAACAGGTCACTCATTGAATGAATAATTGACATTAGTGAACTGGTTGAAGGCTAGTTAAATGTGTAGCTTATTCACTATTTGAATTTTAATTGTGTTTTTCTATTCTAGTTCTCAACTGAGTAAGTACTTTACATTGTTCCATCAAACAAAAGTATTGTTTTTGGACAATGGTGGTGTATGCCTTTAGTCCCAGCACTTGAGAGAGAGACACAGACATATCTCTGAAGCTGAAGCCAGCCTGGTCTACAGAGCAAGGTCCAGGACAGCCAGGGATACACAGAGAAGGGAAGCCCTGTCTCAAATATAAACCAACAACAAAACAATAGTATCATAAAGGGAACAGACTTCCATTTTCTTTCTTTAGGTGGCTAAGGCCACACTATTTTACAGCATTCAAGGGGATCAGTAAAGATATTACAAACCCAGAACAACTGTGGAAAATGAAGCCTCAGCAGAACCTGGAAGATGACAGTTACTTGGTAAAATAATGCCTATAAAAGTAATAAATGAAATCTATATACTTCAAGTGTATTCTGAATCTCCTAGTGTTGGGAAGGGCACTCCTTTCTAATCTGCTGATCTCTGTGCTCAGGTGCCTGTAGCTGAAGCTCTATAGTACAATTGAAGTGACTTGACCAATTATCAGTGCTTAGCTGTATAACCTCCATTGTTCCCTGAAAACCCTGGGTCTTGCATTTCTATGAATCAACTGGACCAGATCATCCCCAGAGCCTTTGGGTCCTTTCTAACACCTGTGCTTCTGAGTTTCAAAGCAAAAGTCATGATAGCCTGTATAATAGTAGTTTTGTAAGCATTTTTATAGGTAGATTACTAGAGAGTTCACCATGTAATCAGTGACTGACTGTTTAAACCAAATAAACTGTTTTGTGTAAAGAATCAGTTGTGTCACTTTAGATCAATAGCAATGTTTCTTGCTACATCATTTAAAAGGTGGCAGGAATTTTTGGTGCCAAACAGTTACCGTTTGAAAATATTCAATGTGCAATTCCAAAAATCACAAGCATATATGCCATAAAACAAAATTATTTTCATTTTTCCATTTAGCTCTCTTACTTGGTGTAACGTAATGTTTAGCCACAAAACTGTTCTTGCTGGTTCACTCAGGCTGTTTTAAAATGCAGAAATTACAGAGCAATTTCCTTTCTGGGTGGAGTGCTTAGAAAGATATTGGATAGAAGAATGATTTATGTCAGGTGACAAGAGAACTCATCCTTAGACACTGGCAACTGTGGGTACTGTGGGGATGATTCTGTGTGCAATGAGAAGGAGAACCCGAACATCTGACAGCAGTGGAAGCTTCTCCTCCAGCACACTTGGAGCTATGAAAAAAAAGACTTAAATAAGCAAACAGTTCAAAAAGAACATGATAGGAAACACTCTGTGGTCTTCATTTGAGTCTTTAAAATTTTTATTTCTTGTTATTCCCTGTGGAAACAACAAATTGTTCAACACAAATTTTTTTTTGAATTGCTGATTGGCACAAAACACGGTGGACAGAGAAGTATAATTTGTTGAAAGCAGATCGTGTCTGCAGGAGTTCACTAGATAGTTAAATAGCTTTTTCTAAACTTTCTGATCATTAATTCATCTCTTTCAGAAATATTCAGCAAAACAGAGTATTGCTGTAGTAGGGACACATTCTGCTGTTGCCCCAAAGTGAGGGAACAGAGGTGTGCATCAAGAGCCATGGATGGCAAGAGAGTGGAGGAGCTGTTGGCCAAGGCAGAGCAAGAGGAGGTGGAGAAGCTGCAGCTCATCAAGGTGCACAAGGAGCTAGAGCTGGAATTCGACCTGGGCAACTTGCTGGCTTAGGACCACAATCCCCCGACAGTGCTGTGCCAGGCCAGGCCTTCGCTGGAGGCTGAGCTGCGGGCCCTGGCTACGGACAACATGCAGCTTCTCATCAACCAGCTGCTGGCAGCTGCAGACCATGGAGCACATGGAGGAGGCGGTGGTACTGCGCTTGCTGGAGCCTGCCACATGCCTGCCCTGCGAGAAGTTGCTTCCCTGGCCACTGCCCCTCACCCGCTGGCCTTAAGGGCATCCCATCAGTCCCAAAAAGAAGACCAACCTCATGTGGGATGAGGTGAGTGGACAGTGGGGGTGTCTTGGGGCTACAAGCACGCACAGGATGACACTAAGGAATGGCTCATCAAGGTGCCCAGGAGTGCTAACCCCATGGAAGACCAGTTCACCAAGAGGATTCAGGCCAACGAAGAACGCATGGCCAAGAAAGAGATGAACCTTCTGTAGAACCTGGCCTGTGAGCACAAGATGCAGATGCCCAGCTCAGCTGGGCTGCACCCTAAGGGACACCAGAATAAGGAGGAGCTTCGTTGGGAAGCTTCCAGGAGCGCCTCCCCAAGGAGAAAGCGCCCCAAAGCTCTGGCAAGAAGAGGAAGTTTCAGCCCGCCTTTGGGGACTTCCCAGCCAAGAAAAAGCACCAGTGGGAGCTACTTCAAATCATGAGCAGTAATAAACCTCAGCTGGACGTGACAAGGGCCACCAACAGCAGATGAGGGAAGAGGTCCAAGAGGAGCCTGCCAAGAAGAGGAAGATGAGCCAGAAAGGCAAGAGAAAAGAAGGCCTGCCAGCACCTTCCTGCAAGAGAAAGGGCAGCCTGCCTGCTGGGTCAGGGAGAGAAAAGGAAAGGAGGCCTGGGAGGCAAGAAGCATTCCAGGCCACCTGAGTCAGGGGGCAAGAAGACAGGAGTGCCGCGCCAAGGTGTGAAGAGGAGGAAGTAGCGTTCTCCCCTCTGGACCTGTTCTGAAAATCTAGGACTGTACTAAAGGTTAAGTTGTGCATGCTGCAGGCTGGCTCAGGAGGTGGCTGCTGTCCTCAATGAGATTGACATTGAAGTGACACGTTTGCCTCCCCAAGAGAGTCAGTGCTGGACTACGAACTAATGGAGACGCTGACTGGAAGTTAGTGTATTTTGGAATGTGAGAATTATAGAAATGATATGGTCAGAACCAGGAGTAAGTTAAGGCCTGCCTTTTTTATCTTGACTTTGGATAGTGGGTAAGAGTTGATCAGATTTCTGAGTTATAGTAGATTGGTTTCAACATTTTTGCATTATTTTTGTAACAAACCTTATATATTTATCAAAGCAAAGGAGGATGGGGGAAAATTATGTCCACCTGTGATTTACAAGTGTTGTAAAGGTATGCTTTAACCTGATGTTGCTTTTAACTTTTACTGTTGGTAGGGGTTGTATGTGAAGTCAGTAACCTGGGTACCAGTACGGAGTGTGCTTGAGAAAAACAAAGTAGTTACAATGGTTATAAAAAGACCCCTCCCTGGGCGGTGGTAGCCCATGCCTTTAATCCCAGCACTGGGAGGCAGAGGCAGTCTGATTTCTGAGTTTGAGGCCAGCCTGGACTACAGAGTGAGTTCCAGGACAGCCAGGGCTACACACAGAAACCCTTTCTCAGAAAAAAAAACAATAAATAAATAAATAAATAAATAAATAAATAAATAAATAAATAATAAAAAATAAAAAGACCCCTCGTATTTGGAAAACTTTGCCACTAACTATTAATATTAAAAGTATAGTGATGTTGGTTCAGGTTGTGCATTTGGCCAGTGAATTGCTTTAAGTGATATATTGGAACCACACTAAGTAATGGTAATTAACCTTGTAATGATAATTAACCCAAGAAAATGGTTGTCATTTTGTTTGTAACTGATGGCTTTTGTTTAATTGGCTTGAGTTTAGCAAGTGCTGGTCTGGAATTCAGTATGGAGCCAAGGCTGATGTTAGAGAGAAGCAGCCACACCCAGCAGAAGATTTCATGTTTATTTCTGTCCTGGATGTTTTCCCCCGTTTCATTGTTTTATTTTTGGTCCTAATAAACTTATCTTTGCAAAATTAAATTATATATATATATGTATATATATATATGCAAAGAGTAAGACTATACAATGAAATTCATACTTTCATTGATTGAAATCACCCTGCTATTCCTGCTGTTCTCATAAAACCACAACCACATAATGAAATTCATTTCTATACTACGATTGACTATTATTCCAAATCCTTTTCATTTTACCTAATAAATCCCCTGCTGTTTCTCTGCAGAATTGCCACCTTTGATCATTGTCATAGTGATACTACCTGGCTGAAGGAAGTAGCCCAGGACAACACAAATAATTTGGAAAGGACTTACATGATGTTTTCACTCTTACACCTGAGAGGTTAGGTCACATTGTACCATAGATTCAGAAGGCAGAAGCCATAGATGACAGTGCCAAACACAGTCCTTCCTGAACTACTGGACACATTTAAATGGAGGTTTCACTGGATCTCAGTGAACTCTTGAGTTCTCACTGGAACTCAGAAAGGTAGATATTGGAGAAGTGATGGCTAATGGAACTACAGAGCAGCAATCCAATGTCCCTGTTGACCTTTGCTCAAGATGCCTACTATGTCTGGTTGTAATGGAGAAAGGGAGAAAGTGGGGTTTTATCTTCTGAAGAAGAGACATAAATTTTACAATTGGATATTCCCTTGGACCTGAACTCCTTCCTATATTGCCATGAACAAGGGAGTTTACATTGCAAAAATGGGATTGTGGAAACACATGTCTGAATATATTGAAACAATGTCTCCTCTCGAGGCATGTGCACAATAATTAGATATAATCCAACTTGCATACAATTAAAGGTGCAGGAGAACCATTGTTGCATTTGGGAACCAGGACACCCTGGGGAACTGGACTGTGGTACATGTATGGTGCCTAAGGGTAGATTTATCATGGAGAAGAATCTCCCTCAAGCAAGGACCCTAGACCTTTAGGTACTAACAAAGATGAGCTGCTCATGCCAAGGCCCTAACCAACTCTCCCGTCCAAAGTGCTTGCCTTGTAATGAAGCAGAGAGAAATCTCTAGCTTTGAAGGGAAAGTTGCCAAGGTGTATCCCCTGAGTCAAAAGAGAGACTCCAGGAAAGGGCACCTCAGAAACTGGTCAATGCGGGGCAAGCTGGTCAGCAGGTAGGCCATGGCAGTTTCCAGTGACATCATCAGTAGTCACTTCCCTGGACAATCTCTTGTATCCAGGAGAACCCGAGAATCTTCTGTGATGTCACCAGTGTTGTGGTAACACCAACTGCCTGTGGGGTATTCCTTCAGAGCCTCTGTGTTCACAAGCAGTCATGTTGTCCATGCTGCTCAGGCTGTTTCGTCGGGACAGTACAATACAACCAGAGACCAGACCTAGGCAGAAGGCATTCTGTAAAGCAGGAAGAAGGAGATGGCACTGGGGAAGACACAGTGAGTCCTGGGCAGTGCATGGGGAAGCTTCCTGGAGGAGGGGACCTTGAGCAGGTCCTTACTGGAGAAGGGCTTAGCATCTGGAGCCTCAACATTTCTCAATGGCAGACCCAGAGTCCAGAATTTCTGATGATTACTTTCGCAGAGATCCAGGAATTGACAAGCCTTCAGTTGCTTTCTGAGAGATATGAATTTCCTGCTGAGTGGCAAAGCATGCCAGAAGAAAGTTCTCTGAGAATAACAAAGCCTTGCTCTCAGGATAGAGTGCTGAAGCATTTCATCCTCAATAGATTCCTGTAGGTTACATGAATATGTGATGCCAAGAACAGAGAGGGATAATCCCCTTGTCAAGTATCAAGGTCTCAGAGACTTTGGTCTGGAACACACATGATGTGGGCTGAATTACAGTCTGGGATAAGTGTAGTAGTGTGTGGTATCTTATCATGCATTTAAGAAGCAAGGATAGGTGTTGGCTTGTGGGAGATGTTTCGTGCTGGTGTTTATGGTCATTTTTTTTTTTTTTGTGCTAAGCAGTACAGACTACATCTTCAGATATAAACTGACAATGCCCTCAATTTCTTCTTGACTGGGAAAGCTTAAGCACTTCAGGGTTAGTGGGACTGCAGTAGGGACTGAGCCCTATGTTTAGTGATGGTGGTTGGGAGCAGGGACATAGGTGTGGAGTCCAGCTTGAAGATAGCTTTCCTGCTCTTTCAGGAATTCACTGTGTCTCTAGAATTCCCTCTTCCTCAGGCTTCTCTGTGGGAGTAAGTATGGTTTCTCCTTTTCCTGTCGTATTTTCCCTACAAGTTTCCTTGTGTTTCTCTACCTGAAGGGTCTGTTGGGAAAGAGTCCTCCCAAGCCTACACCATCAGTGAGCAGGAGCAGAGAGTGAAGAGGTTGGAGAAGCTCAAAAGGGACCTCGAAAGAATGAGTAATGAGAGAGACGAACTCCGGGGAATCCTGGCACATTATAATGTCAAGGATTTGAACAACAGGTAATCATTATGCCCAGTTCTCAGTTGACTATCTTGGGCCCTCTCTGTTTACCCTAGATTTCCACATATCACAGGAGGCTACAACTCCAGGCTGTCCTCATGTCAAAATGCATTTTGCTATTGGATATTAAACACAGAACTTGAAGTTCAGACAGGAGTGAGATGGGGTCACAAGCTCTTTTGATTCCTCCAAAAGAAAACTATAGCCTGTGGCATGAATCATTCAGGAAATAGCAGTATTAGTGTGTGAGCTCTTATCATGCATTTTAAGATGCCTGGACTGGTATTGCTTTGTGGGAGATGCTAGCTGCTGTGTGTTTATGGTGAATCATTTTTGTAATTTTCTGGAGCTGCTTTGGGTTCATTTCGTCCTGTCAACAACTGGGAGGACCTGGTTCTATATGCTGCCCCTCAGTGTGAGTGTATTTCTCACAAGTCATCACTGCTTTTCTCAAATTCTGTTCAGTTTACACTGAGATAATGTCACATCACTGTATGTACTTGACATTGTGATAGTGTATGTGTGTATGTGTGTGTGTATGTGTGTGTGTATGTGTGTGTATGTATGTCTGTGTGTGTGTATTCCACTTAAGATCCAGGGAGTCTGTGTAATGTGATGGGGCTGGAGACTTTACCTGACTGACTTTTTAGGTAATGATAGTGATGAGGCCATGGAGGGTCACTTGTAGCATCACAGCACATGATCTCTGTGTGCACCTCTGATGGGCATTAGAAAATCCGGATATAGGCAGTAAAACCTTTTCCCTGTAAATACTGAAGTGTGGAATTTATGTAGTGATAGAACCAAGGATTGAGAAAACCTTGTCTACAAGGTGAAAAAGTGTCATCACAGGATTAATTTGGACTCAGGACTGTGGCATAGGCTCCTGGAAAGTTCTTGGAGACTTAATCTATTCCTTCAAGACCACTCATGGAGCCAAAGCAGGTCAGCTCCCATTTTTTAGTTCCCTAGCTCTACTGTGCCCAGATCAAGTGTAACAAGTTTAATAAGCACCAAGAGGACCCAGTACAAAGGCATTAGGTTGTGGTATATATGGGCTGAGGTAGTTCACGATTCAACTTGAATTAATGTAATCCTTGAATCCTTAGTTCAGGGATTATTTGCTCCTTGGGCCACACCCTTCCACAGGTTCAACTTTGAGATGATCATGCTGGAGATGCAACATGACCAGGTCACTCGCGATCTCAAAAACATTCCGAAGCAGATCAGTGAGGCCTTGTATAAGTGCCAGGAGTTGACTAAAAATAATCAACTTTACAGGTGAGTGACTAACACTGTTGTTTCCCCAGCACTAGGCACAGAATGTGTCTGCCCATCATTTTCTTTAAAACAAAGTGAGGACTCTGGTTCTATACTGTTTGCCTCTCAACAGGAAGCTTCCTCCCTCAAAGAAAGGCTCTAGGATTGTGATCTTTTAAAATCATTTTGGTCAAGTGTTATGAGTCTGTGAGCCCCTCCAATCATTTTCCTTCCCAAGTCAGTATCCTCTAAATAGAAAAGGTGTGCACCTTGATGGAGACATCAATCAACCTTGAGTCTCTGGGGCACTGAAAACACATTTACAGATCTGGTTTGCATGAGACACATAGAATGATGTGTACCTGTTGTATCTTCTCTCTTCTCCTAGAGAAGCTTTGCCCTGTCTCTACCTAGAGGTGGTTCTCTAATACCAAAGACATATATGCAATCATGGGTCCCATGTCCTCTTCTGGGAGATACATGAGTCCCTGTTGGTGTCAGGGATTTCAGAAGTACCTTCAGTCTTTTGGAATGTTGCTTTCTTCTGGATTTGACCTTCCTATATGTGAGGTCCCATGGCTACTCTGGTCTGTAGTCTGGGGCTGTCTGGGGATCAGGGCCCATGATGAGAAGAAATGGTACTTGGAGAAGTGGGAGGAAGATGGATGGTGCCTGGGAATAATCACCATTTCTTCTTTGTTGTTCAGCATCAGGAACTGTCACCTCCTGACAGAATCTCTTCGTATGAAGAGTGAAGTAAAAATGCTCTGGAATGAAAACAGGCAGCTGCTTAAGGAGCAGATTAAACTGGAAGTGTGTTCTAAGGAAACAAGGAGGCTATGTGTGGAGGCCAGCATGAAGATCTATGACAAATTTTCCAAGCATATCCAACAGGTAAGATGCATGGAGGATGCTTAGGAGCAGGTTGCCCTCATGTCTAACCATAAACAATGTCAAGCCCAGATAACCATCCTCCACCTTGTCCAGGCACTCTCCTAATTCTTATCCAGTTGTTCTGTGATCATTTACAAGACTTTCTGTGGAGTTAGGCTCTCTCAAAAACTGGATGATTGGCAAGCACACACTCCTGATCAACTACAAGCAGAAGTTCATTAAGACAGATGGGGTGAACACACATTACACACCTACATGCCATTGTACTAGAGGGGTTCTATGTGGCTGCCTCCTTTGCAGTAGCACAGAACATTGAGTGATGAAGTCAGGGCCTGTAGCTAGTTTGCTTTGGACCCATGGCTCCAGCTGCATATGTAGGGGAGTATGGCCTATTCAGACGTAGGTGGGAGAGGAGGTCCTTGGTCCCATGAAGGCTAGATGCCCCAGTGTGGGAGAATTCAAGTGCATGTAGGTGTATGGTGGGCTCAGTGGTGGTACATCCTCATTGAAGGAGGAGGAGGGGGATGGGATAGGGGGTATCTGGGTGGGGAAGATGAAGAAAGGGGATAACATCTGAAATGTAATAAAATATCTAACAAAAGTTATTTAAGAAAAAAAGGTGGGGGTAGAGGTCTTGTGTCTTTTCTCTTCCTCAACCCTGCATTGCAAGACGGTCTCCTAACTGAGCCTAGACCTTGGTTCATACTGACAGAGCCTGACAGATAGCTCATCCATCCGTCCTGGTTTCTGTCATTGTTGCTAGAGTTCTTTCCTGTAGCTTGTATTCAGCAGCTGACTGGATGAACAGCGATGTTTGAAAGACTTCTCTCAGGCTGAGGGTTGGGGTGAGAGATGTGAGGCTTCAAGAAAAAGATTTCTCAAACTCTCTCAACCTAGTCTGCAGAAGTTACTAAGTTTTTTTAGTCCACACGGGATGGATTACAGAGTCCTGGGTCTCACATGAAACATCAGATATTCACAGTCTACATTCAGTGGTTCTTCCTGCATTTTGGTCTCCTTACTGTTTCCTGCTAACTTATGATTTCTGGTATGTGTGTGGGGGTAGGGGGGAGTCATATGCATGTCTGTGACAATATGTATATAGATGTGCCTGTTGAGAGGCCAGTTAATTACATGTGGTTTTGATCAGTCTGTTTTGGTTAAGCTGTCTGACCAGCATCTTTGAATCTTCTGTCACCTCCCAGGCAGAGCTCCTCGAATTGCTTTGTCTCAAGTAACTGCTACAAGGTTACATAACTCACAGAGAGGAAGAACATGTTTATATGTTTCATTGTTTTGAGTTTTCTTGTTGCTGTTGTAAGAAAAGAATTTCTTAACTTAGAAGAAGCTAATGCTGTCTGCTCCAGGTGTCAGATACACAATTGGCCCACTGTGCTTTCTTATGATCTTTCTTGTCATTCAGTTGAAATCAGCAGGGAAAGGAGGAGAGCGTTTGTTTGCCAGGATGGGTCTTACCCAAGACACCTAGGCTCCACATAACCCACAGTTGAGTTATTCAACCCTTTATCAAACAAACAGAACCCATGTTGCCAACACTTAAAAGTCAATAATTTCACATTTAGCCTAGCCCACCCTTCTGAAATCTTACCATGTGACTTCAGTTTCTACTTCCCAGTCCTTCCTTCATTCATTACAATTTCCTAGCCCGGGGTTTGGAGGCCCACCCATGTGAGGAACAACCACAAAGCAGACATGTAACTCCTGTAACCACAGCAGGATATGGGGCACAATGGGGTGCTCAGCAACAGCTGGCTGCACACATGAGACAAAAGGTGGCCCCAAGGTGGTCCTATTCAAAGGAAACTTATGGACCTGAACACCAGCCTCTTGTTCTAAGATGGGAGTGTGGGGCTCACCACAGTGTCAGTGTCAGTTCACTTTGCATCAAGGAAACATGAAACAGAGCAGCAGCTCATCATGCTGCTACACCTAGCTCATTAGAACAAGAGACAAATAGTGGTTTAAAGTCAGATTGTCAATCATTGGTAGTGGGAAACATATTTATCACTATTGAAACTGGTTATAGAGGGAAATCTATTTACCCATATTGAAATCATTTATAAGAAAAAAAAGCACTTTAGAACATGGAGGTGAGTAGGAGGCTGCTGTGTCAAATCCATGGGCCTGAGAGTCAACAAAGCTGCTTAAGGGTCTGTGTCCACCTCTCTGCTCTTGGTGGATAGTGACTGCCTGCTGGAAGGTCAGGTGGCTCATTGCATCTTCTCAGCATCCTAGTTTGTTTTCCTCATTACCTCCTGCCTACCATTTTTTCCAACTTTGCCTAAGCTTGACTCAGTTATCTTTGGCCTTGGAGTTTGTCCTGGGTATAACTCTGTGAAACACTGAGTTGCTTGGTGTTGCATCTGCAGCAAGAAGAAGGCCCATACCTCTGATGAGGTGCTAGAACAGGGCTGCCTCAGACAGCCCCTTAGGCTCCTGGTAGTCTAAAGCACTCACCCTGTGTTCTGCCTGTAGCACTCTGTAAAGGCTGTCATTCAAAAGTGATTTGGTTTGAGTTAAAATCATCCTCAAGGAGGGCTGGAAGAAAAGAGGAACTTCAGACATGGCTAATGATATAAAATGGGGCAGCCCTGTGAGAAGCCATGTCCAACTCTTCAGAAACTGTATAGTTTCTCTAGTCCCCATTGACCCAGCCACTCCAGAAAAAGAAGTAGGTGTCCACAGAGAAATTAGGGCAAATCATGGTTGTAGTGGTACTCCACAGAGCTGCCCTGAAGTAGAAACTATCCAGATGTTCTTCAGTCAAGGAGTGAACAAGTATACTGAAGTCCAGCCCTTCCATGAACTATTGCCTAGGGTGATCATACATACCACCTTTTGGTCTTGAAGTAGTCAGACGTATTTTCCACAAAATATCCCTGACAGAATCTCCTTAACTGAAAAAAAGGTCTCACTTTGCATCCTGGTTACAGAGATTTCCTAGTTGTCTGGGCTCATAGCTTTGGTTACAAAGCCACACAGGCTGTGGAAAATGGAGGGCCTATTGGAAGATGCTGCTAACTTTAGAGTCCCTGAGAAACAGGGAGCCAGAGGCAGGAACTAGCTTGTCCACCCTGATCCCATGTGCCTTTGCTGGGAACCAAGCCTACTGTGCACAGCCTTGGGAACTTCCTAAGCAGGCTTTCATACCAGGGCAAAACTCCATATTTCTATCCTTTGTTTATTAGGGAAAAGCATTTATTTTATTGAGCTGTCTATAGGCTATGACTACCATGTTCATGTCCCATTCAAGGTTTTTTTTTTTTTTTTCTTTTTTTCTTTCTTTTTTTTAAATTAATCAGATTATGTTTGTGAGTACACTGTCTCTCTCATCAGACACACCAGAAGAGGGCATCTGATTTTACTAAGATGGTTTGTAGGCTACCTTGCGGTTTTGGGGAATTGACCTGAGGACTTGCAGAAGACAAATCAGTGCTCCTAACCGCTGAGATATGTCTCCAGGATTTTTCAATTCAAGTGTTTATTTCTTATGGCTTTATAGTGTCCTGGATGATCTCTTATATTAACAAGATCAGGGAAAGTCAAAATGTCCCTGCAACTGTATGTATGAACATGTGCTTGTGTGTGTTCAGGAATGTCTGTGTCTGTCTATGGGTGTGATTGTGTATGTGTCTATGTATGTGTTAGTTTGTGTGTGTGTGTGTGTGTGTGTGTGTGTGTGTGTGTGTCCATTGCTGTGCTCAAACAATGCAGGATCATTTTGCTGTCTCTGAGATATGAGGTACTATGATGGGATAGCAGGAGCCAAGAAGACTTCCTATGCCTGTATAACTGTATTTTTGGGTCTCAGGCCTTCCACATGATTCTCTGCCTCAGTCACCTAGGAGCAGCTCAGAATATTGTTCTGATCTAGTTTAAAAGAAATCCTGTCCATGATCATTCTTGTGATCCACAGAGTTTGTGTCGATTGTGTACTCTTTCTTCACTTCTGAGCTCTCTGGTATGACCTGAGCCTATTGTCCCTTAAGTCACCCCACAAATAATACCACAGTAACTATAAACATAGCAGGGGTATCCTTTTTCCTTCATGAATATTTGTTTTAAAGTTCAAGGCTTTCCCTTGGGAAGATTTGCATGCAGCACACTCTTGCTGATTATAGTATGTCTTCAGTGAGCATGGATTTCCTGTGAGATGGTTTCTCTGGGGATTCACAGATGGAGGGGTTCACAAGTAGAACCAGGCAGGTTCCTGCACTCCAGATATAATAAGAGCCTTCACTTCAATGGTGGCTAGGTTCCCTAGAAGGTCTCTGTATAGTGTTTGATTCAGAATTGCTACACAGTTATTTTTCAGTATAATATATATGGATCATTGGAGAAATGTGGTGTTTTATTTTAACTCCAGCACAGTGTGTAGTTCACTGTTCACTTTCAAGCCATTTTTTAAATCTGAGAAAAATCCCAGGCCCAGGTGCTCTGTGGCTCTTCTCCTTTGGGTATACAGGGAATCATCTTAGGCTGAAAGATCATACTGGATTGTATTGCTCAATAAAGCTGGTGGTTCCTGGATAGCTGACATGGCAGGTCCTCAACAGGCCTTTGTCTCTTCCTCCCCTAGGTCTGAAATAATCCTCCTGAAGCTCAAACAGGCAGACCAGGTCAAGATTTCCCTGAGACGCAACTCTTCACAAGGAGTGCACATGTTGAAGAGATTATTACCATCGTTGGCAGACTTTGGACAATATGTCCAAGGCCAGTAACAGGCTGTAGGTCTGTGCTGTAAAATCTGCAGCTAAAGAATGCTTCTTAGTTTAATTATAATGTTTTTTTTTATTTGGTTAGAATTTTGATTGCTTTGAATATATGGTTTCTTTGTTTTGTTTTGAAGTTTTGTTGTTTTTTTATTTTTTGTTGTGTTATTAATTTGTTGTTTTACTAATTTCATATACTATATATATATTGACTCCCCCACTTTAAGTTGGTATTGAATAAATTTAATGTATTTTCATGATCCATTTGTTATGTTTAGGTTCTGCTTCTGTAACAACACTGATTTGCCTGGAAGTCACTAGGAAGACTATGGTCTAAACATAGGCAGAAACATGGAGGCAGAAACTGAAATAGAACCCGTGGAGAAACATTGCTCACTGGCTTACTCCTTATGGAACCTACTTTCTTATAATATTCAGAACCAGGCCTTCAGTTGGCAACACCCACAGTGGGCTGGACCCACTCCTAACAATAATTAATCAGGAAATTGTCCAATAAAGTTGCATATAGGCCACCTTTACGGAGGCATTTTCTCAGTTGAGGGTCTCTCTTTTTCCAATTGATTTTAGCTAATGTCAAGTTGATCATAAACTAGCCAGCATATTTAACAATGATAACTATACCCTGAGAAAGAAATCAAGGAAATAATTGGATTCACAACAGCCTACAAAAGCAAATGATATTTTGGAGTAAACCTAACCAAGTACATAAAAGACATCTAAAGTATAAAACACTGAAGAAATTGAAGATGACACTAGAGGGTAGAAAGATCTCACAGAACCACAGATTGGTAAGATTAATATTCTGAAAATGACCAAGCCTAATTGTCGCAGTGCATGTAGATCCGTGCCCTCACATTTGCCCACCATAGGAGATCATATAGCTAAATAGCCAGGGTAAACTTCCCTTTACCTTATAAGGTCATGTCTAGCATCACCTGGAATTCCTCCTTGTACTAATGAGGCATCTTCAGCACACTGGCCCCAGCCAATGATATGCACTTAACCTGAAAGCTTTTACTCACCCTCCAAAGGTTTAAATAGCCATTGATCTCCCCTTCAATGCGCTGTCTCACTGAAGCTGCCCCCCTAGAGTCTGTTTTAACACTCTCAATGCAGCCTGACATCTCTTTTGTTCTTGCCATCCACCTTGCTTCTCATCTCTAGATCCACTAATTATGATCAGTTGTAGGCTGATCAGGACACTATGGGTAGGTAGTCAGAAACTGAATAGCAGATGTTGTCTTTGGTTGCCTCCCAGGATCTGAAGGTAAGTCCCCATTGCTGAAGATACTACAGATTTTAACATAAGACTTAAAGAATTCAAGCAAGTTCTGACCCAGAGCTTCCACTCTGAGTAGTTTTCACACAACCACTGGATGAAATAAATGCAAGCTGTAAAGACAGGAAAGCAGTCAATACTTCTACCTACAAAGCCAGTGAACCACAACATGGCAAGTTCTCTCCAAAGTTGTAAAAGTGGTACTTCTATCTTGGTGGTAACCAACAACTGTGTAATTGAACTCAAGGAGTGCTCAACAGGAGGGAAATGACAACTGGCAACCTAGCCAACTGTTTGTGAGTAGTCAGGACATGGGTCTTGGGGAACATGCTACTGCCGCTTTCCTAAACCAGCACAAATCCAAACTATATTCTGAGTACTTATCCTTCTATCCAGGGATAAGAAAGGCTCTCACCCTTTATTAAAGAAGCTTCTTATTGCAGCAGACAAAGACCATGCTCATCAAAATGCAGGTAACCACTGACTGTAGGCTGCCCAGCACCATTTGATACATGTACAACACAATCCCTATACATTAGGCTGTGGGGCCATCTCAGAAGTGGGGGCAGAAAGGTTGTAAGAGTCTGAGGACTAGCAAGTCTTCTTTGAGACTTTGTCTTCTTGACATCACAGGGAAGCCACATCCATAACATCACAACAATATGACTGCTCAAATGAGACCTGAACAATGATGACATCTGCTGACATGCCAACATGGATGGAGTAGTCTCACATGGTTCCAGATCTAAATAAAGAGCTGTGGGCAATTAACAGCAGGTGAGAGAGATAGAATTAGTGTTCCCCAGCATGAACCCTCTTACTGGTTATCTATTACACACTAGACATCTCTAATAGAATAACAAAACATCAACAAGTAGACAACAAATACATGGACTTATCAGGCTACACTTATATATTTATTCTAGTGTGTATAAAAAGTGTAATTTTAAAAAAGAGACTGTGTAGTTGATAGTGAGTAGGACACACAGGTGTAGTTGAAGTGAAGAGGAGGGAATGTTATAGATATATTTTAATTAAAAACACAATTCAGAAGGAGACAGGGAGAAAGCTAGAAAGTTAGCTGTGTGCTGGAATTCCATTTATCCCTTCTCCTAATTGGCTAAGAAATGAGCAAGCAGCTTTACATGCCTGTCATCACATCTTCCACAACATGATGACCCAATAGTGAACCAATATAAGACTTGTCCTAACTTGCTTTTTGTCAGGAATTTGGTTTCAAAAAGGAAAATGGTGACTAAAGCACAGATCTATCTGACCCTTGTAAGACCCCATCTCGCATTGTTATGTCTCTAATTTGTCTGTCCTAGATAATATTCGAGTGCTGTGCATAGCCAAGGCAGCTCTTGTGAAAGAAAGCATTTCATCTAGGGCTCAATTACAGTTTCAGGAGTTTAGGACATTATCCTCTTGGTGGATAGTTTGTCAATATGTTGCCAGACACTGGATCACTGGTAGAGAGCTACATTCTGAGCTGTAGGCGTAGAGGCAGGTATACAACTGGGCCTAGCATGAGATTTTGAAACCTCAAAGTCCATCTTCTAGAAGGACACACCTCCTAATCCTTTTCAAATAGTGCCACTCTCCAGTGACTAATCATTCAAGCATATGAGCCTATGGTGTCCATTCTTATTCAAACCACCATACAGTCTATTACTAAACAAGGTCACAGATTTAGGAGACCGAGGCTTCAACTCTTGAATCAATCAAATCAATCTATAAGAGGGCCATAGTGTTTTCTAAGGGTACTTTTATAGGTTTGACCCTGGGATGAAATGGAAGAAGAAGAACTGGATTTTTTTGGGAAGAATAGATTGCTGTGTAGTGTGGGGAATTAGCATGATTGCTTCAGGCATTGGAGTTCTTTTCCCTTGGGACACAATCTAGATACTAATTTTTAAAAAACAATGCTCCCAGAAATCTTGTGTTTTTCAACACTGGTAAAAGTTATTCACTGTGTTCTTCAGACCCAGTATCAAATGTCAGAGTAGGACAAATGTATCATGACTAATGAGAGGATAATTTCTCTGTTTAATGTGTTAATAAAAAGTACTTACAGAAGCTAAGGTAAGATGAAGTACAATAAGGGTCATCAAAGATAAGTTGTGACCATATGTGTATTTTCATTAAGTGTTTGCCATCATGGCAATTATATAATGGGATCATTCTTTGGGTGTTGTGATCTATACCCTTGGTTGTAAACCACAGGATCTCCAGTCTCTGAGAGACCCTTTTTAGGAAAGGAGCAGCTGAGGTTGGTCCAGTGGAAGCTCCATGTGCAGGGTAGGGAAATGCTAGGCTGCTGAGGCAGGAATGGGTGCGTGGGTGAGGCAGCACCTGCATAAAGACATAGGGAGGTGGTATAAAAGTGTGTTATGGAGGAGAAACTGTGGAGGGCGATAACATTTTGAAATGTAAATACATAAAAAAAAAAAAAAAAAAAAACAAGAAAACACAAGAGCAAAAGAACCCGAGACAAATCACAGATGTAGGCAACCCTGTGGATGGACAACCTACAACAGAGATCAGGAGCTAAAGATGCAAGCAACACCAACAGAATACAAGAGATAGAAACGAAAATCTCAGGCATAGGAGATACCACAGATGATATTGAGAAGTCAGTCAAAGAAAATACAAAGTGTAAAATACCTGTAACCCAAAACATTCAGGAAATTCAGGACACAATGAAAAGATCAAAAATATTAGAATAATAGAAATAGAAGAGGGTGAAGATTACAAGTTCAATGGCACAGAAAACATATTCAACAAAATCATAGAATTTTGGGTTTCTGCTCAAAGACCATCTGTTGGACTCTAAAGATACAAAACCAGGGAATATGCTCCCCCAGAGACACTCAAGGACAGGATTCCTTGCAATAACATGAGGTTTATTAATCATGAGATGACCAGATGACAACCAGGATACTAGGGTTCTCTTGTATGCAGGCAAGAAGAACCCCAAATTAAAGCTAAGGGCAGCTTATATACTATTTTTATAAAATTTATGAGGGTAGTTATACAATTACTTCTTAACAATAACCATAAAGGCCAAACTCCAACAGCCATTCCCAGGCCTGGTTTCTGTTCCCAGGCCTGGTTTCTAAGTAACTCAAATTTACACCTTATCTTTTTTGCAACAAAGAAGGTCAGCTTAAGTAGCTTCTGTTTACCAAGGTTTACTTGTTACTGGCTCATAGACTCCTATCTTGGGTCTTTTTTTCCTGGAATGTTTGTTTGAGTCTTTGGAATGTGGTCTTCCTGGGATGTGCCTCTGAGGCAGCTAATATTTGACTCAAACTTAAGAATCTTTTAATTTTAAGTTCAAGCTGAGACCTGAAATTACATTCTTACACATCCTTGTGCTGTGCAAGGCTTTACCTCACTTTTCTTCACTACCTGCCTTGCTTGTTCACTTTTCCTTCCATCTTGAATGCCTCTCTCATTGTGTTCCCATCCTTGAGTCTGTTAGTCCACTGCTGCCCCAACTACCTCCTTTCTCTTTCCCAAACCATTTTAGATTACTGGAAGAACATGGTGAAGACTCCCTCTGCCTTTTCCCCAGTTCTTCCTCAGTGCACAGCCTCAGCAGGGCTTTCCATCAAGGTAAGGGAAGAAAAGATAGAGAAGCAGATTTGTCTCCATTTCCTCTTCTCTGTAACAAAAGTCTGTCCTGTGTTTAACCATAGCTCCAAGTCATGCATTTATTTCCCCATATGTTTATAGACACTTACACACAGACAGTCATTGGGTACTGTCTCTACAGGATGCAGAAGGCTTTGCATCAGTATGCTGAATATATACCCACATTTCAAACGCTTTCAAAGCAGCAAAATGAAGCTGATAGAAAGTTCAAACTTGGAGTGAAATTAAACATAGCTTCCCCATTTCCTTCTTTCCATTTTTTGCACTTTGATTACAGATACTTATCTTCCAAGTACAATGTCTTTGCAGGACTCTAAGTAACGGGGTTGGATTTACGGGTTTTAACACAACACTGCATATAACACAGTGTTCTTTAACTATTTGTTCTCTCACAGATTATTAGATCCTGACCACAGTTGCCCCTGCTTCCTCTCCTTCCTGATCCTCCCCTTATCTCTGCTTCTGGTGCACCTACTCCTCCTTCTTTTCACTTTAGAAAAAGGGAAGCCTCTCAGGCATATCAAACAAATATGGCACATCAAGTTGCACCAAGATTAGGCACCTCCCCTCATATCAAGGCTGGAACTACACAACCCAGTAGGAGTCAAATTATCCTTAAAAAAGGCAAAAGAAAGAGATAGAGACATCCTCCTCTCCTGCTCTTAGGATTACCACAAGGTGATCAAAGTAAACACAACCATATCATATGCAGAATTGCCTAGGGCAGATCCATGCTGGCTCCCTGGTTGTCAGTTCAGTCTCTGTGAGCTTCTATGACCCCACATTAGTTGATTCTGTAGGTTTTCTTGTAACACAGTGTAGTTAGTAAGTACTTATTAATAGACTGAAGGAATATATAGGGGTTTTATCCGGTACTGCTATGTATTCAAACGGTAAATACTGACCCCCAAGATCTGGCTACTACCCCACTGTAGTTCCCAAATACTTGTTGTTGAAAATTTTCTGGGTTCTTGATGCTGCAGCAGTCTGGCATCCTGGAGAGGCATCACAGTCTGATACCTGCTGCTGGTCCATCAGGACTAAAGGAGACCTCCTGTTTTCTTTGTCTCCTTCTCCTTCTCCTCCTCTTCCTCCTCTGCCTTTTTTCTATCTGTATCTTTATACTATCTCCTCCTATCTCAATCCTCTCTTCTCCTTGTGGTCCCTACCTGTGACCCACACCCCACCCCCACAGCCTGATAACTCACACTTTACCTCACTCTTTTCCCCCCAGTAATTGGCTTTTGCCAGTTTTATTTAACCAATAGTTTTAAATTGGGGAGCAAGGTTTACACAACAAAGGCTGGTGTACATGAAGATCCTTTTATCTTGGAGCAACCAGGTCTTGGGGTTCAGAACTTAGCATTTCAATTACACCTAAGCAAACCCTTAAAAATATGCATATTAGCACTTAGGTAGTTTTGTGTTTAAAATAAAACAAGAAATAGGGAGCTAAGGTGCTATGAGAACTCAGAAAAGCTGCTGAGAAGAGGTCTGTGTTGCTGTGTGTAAGCGATCGATCCTCTCTTAGGAATGTGAAGGCCCTGAGCAAGCAGAAATGCATGGAAATGAACAGATGCTACCCGAAGTAGAATGAAGGACAAACATGACTATTGCCAGGATGTCATCAGCAATGAGAGAAAGCAGATTCTGATCAGACTCCTTAGTGCCTGCATGTTCTGGATCAGTAGTTCTGCATGAAGTCTTGGGCACACATCCCCAGAAAAAAGAACAGAAAGAAAGGAAAGGAGGGGAAAGAAGGAGGGGGAGAGATGAAAGAAGGGGAGATGGGGGAGGAAGAGATGTGTTATTACAGCTAGGGTGGTTTTTCAGTTATGGTAAAGCATTTAACTACTTCTCTGTGATTAAAAACAAAATCAGATTGTGTCAGGGTTTGGAGACCTGTTTCGGAGCTAAGCAGTACCCCAACTAGCTATTTTTAATTTTAATTCTTTAGCCACACTAACATATCTCAATGGGCTCCATGTGATATTCAGCCCATGATATAAAATGTAACAATCATGTTCAGCCTCTCTTTTTCTGGGCCCTCCCATTATAATCAGTCTCAGTAGTGTCTTCTCTCCTTTTTCTTTCATACCACGTTATTCCATTCACCTCTAAAATGGCATCCCACACTCTATAGGAGTCCAGACATTATTCTTCAAATGCACATAGATTCATCAAGTTGGGAAGCCCTTGACCTACAACCACATAGAAAACAATACTCACGTTGGAGACACAACTCAGATGGTGAATTGCAAATGTTTCCTATCACCTTGGGTGGGAGTTAAAGTTTCTGGAGTCTGAGTTGAATCTGCAGAACTGCATGGTGAGAGGAAAGAAGTCTCTGGAGTTGGAGCTACAGGTTTATTTTGAGGTCCTCTCAACCCTTGCTTCTTGTGACCACAACACCGAGTGATCATCAGACCTCCACATGAGTACAGTGTCATTCATCCACATGCCTACAATAAATAAATAAATAAATGTGATAAAAGTATTTGAGTGCAGTTTAGGTGTGCAGACTTATTTGTAGGAGCTAATTTATTTAACCTTCTGGTGTATCAACTTTATTATAACGATTCTAGCCAGCGACGGGGACACTGAAGGACAAGCTGGGTGCTCAGAACTGGACCCTTTTCCCTGTGGTTGTGTGGCTTATCCCAGTCACTAGCAGTTTCTCTAACCCTCCTTTTAATGATTTTTCTTCCATCCTTAGAAATAGAAGCTGAAAGAGTCGATTTTACCACAAGGTGTCAGCCCAGGGTAACATAATCTTCAAAGGTCTTTTAAGCTCTGATGAAAGTCAGGGAATTCAAAAATTATATAAGAAACATTAAAATATGCAGAACAGTGAAGTGCAGAAAATCTGTTTGATCTCAGCACTCAGGAGGCAGAAGCAGACTGATATCAGAAAGAGGGGCAGTTTGGGAACCAGGGTCACATTAAAAACAAGACCCAGACCTACCTTGGGAGTTACAGTGTTGAATCTGAGTTGAGTCTTCAGAACTCTGTAAAAGGGTCCGTGAAGTCAGAGCTACAGGTTTATTTTGAAATCCTCTCCACCCTTGCTTCATGTGACTGCCACACTGAGTTATCATCTGACCACCACGTGGGTATCATAGTATTTTTTCATGTCCCTCCAATAAATAAATCAATAAATAAATATATAAATAAATAAATAGCAAGATCTAAGCTAATCAAAGCTCATGATGACCCTGTCTCAAAAAAATAAAACGATATAAAATTAAATCGTTAAAACACCATTTGGCACTGTGTGGAAAAACAAGGATAATCATGGAAAATGTTGACAGGCATTTATTTTTCTTTACATTTCCTAATCAGCCTAGTCTGGGTATGCTGTGCATGAAATTCCTGAGATGCTGTTATTGAGATCTCAGTCAGTAATTTCCGAGAACGGCTTCATTTCAGAGGAGTAGATTACCAACTGACACTTTCTCTACTTCCTCCTTCTGAAATTTTCATGTTATTGACAGAAACATTTTTTTTTTTTTTTTTTACTTTTGGTTCGTAATACTTGAGTGCTCTGGGAAGCTGTCCTTAATAGAAGAGATTGGAAGGTGAGATGGGAAGGAGTAAATCTGGTGTAAAAGTCACTCACTAACTCAGATTCATTCTTTGACTGTGCTAACAGTTCTCTGGGAAACTGCTACATGTCTGGACACCAAGCACATGTTAGCTGCAGAGCAGGTGGTCTCCAAGTGTGACCTGGGATTAGTACAGTATCACCCGGCAACCTGCAAAATGCACAACTGCAGATTTCTTCCAGACCTGATCCTGAAATGGAATGTATCCCAGGAGTCAGTAGGTTTCCATGGATACCTCCAGTTAATTCTTTGTCGCCCTGCCTTGAGATGGATCACTACTGGGGACCCCTGCTGGCAGAAGCCAGCAGTTGGCATTGTGTACATGGAGGCCAAGGGGCGGTGTCTGCTGAGCAGGCTATGCTCTGCAGTGAGAATTAGGCTCCACATGGGACTGTTAGTCAGGACACCAAGTGCCTTGCCTTGGGATCCCACGGAGAAGTGGGTGAGTCCCAAGTCTCTTTCGCAGGCCCCATGCAACCTGCCTTTATAGGCCTTGGGAATCTGCTTAGGGCCTAGGAGAGGTGAGGCTGGTCTCAGGAGTGGGCAAGCATGCAAAGGTGCTCAGGGCAGCCCAGCTCTGAACGCCCCTTCAGCCCCTACAGGCCTCGGGAGGAATTGCATGCACGTGGTGCAGAGACATCCAGCAGGGAAAGATACATATAAATAAAAGAAAACAAACAACAACCCTCCAAAACCAAACAACACCACAAAAGCTCCAAATGTGTCGCCACACTAATATTACCTAAAAATAAAGCCACATCTCAACATGTGTGGGAATTCTCAACATGGAAATTTGGGAAGTCTTTATCTGGGAAGTCATTATTTCAACTTTATAGTTATCCCCGAGGCTGTATTTCAAGGACATGAGAGGCAAATAGCTCTGGATTTCTTTAAAAAAAAAAAACTCTGAATGAATACTCCTTTCCTAAGAGGCTTTAGAAAAATACAGTGGTGACTCTCATTAATTTTGTTTGCATGACTATTTCAGGACCATGTGAATACCTGCACCATATTTTAGGGGTATCTAAACATATGACCTAAAGGGTACGGTGTGGATACAGTTTTCATCAATAAGTGGGTATTCACAGAGTAGACCATGATCTCCATGCCCCCTAAAAACTACTGTGTAGAACTGGCTAGCTGGCTGGGAATTCACAATGTAGCCTGAAGCTCATAGAGATCCATCTCTGTCTGTGAATTCTGGGGATACAGCAGTGTGACAACACACATGGTGACAAGAGCTGTCAAAGTATGAAGTCTTTGAAAATTATTCTAATTCACAAAAATGCAGCCATTTCTCTAATCAGCTAGATCAGTATATCCAATGCATATAGCCACAGCAAAATACCAAAATAATGACCAGAAAAAAAAGAAAAAATAATTATCAAAACCTCAAACCAGTGGAACAAAAAGCCTAAACCTCAAACCAAACAAAACCAAACCAAAATCAAACAAACAAGCAAATAAACACAAATCACTATGAGCAGTGTTCTCTTGCTGCAGTTTAGCAGTGGTGAACTAAACCATGTGGCCAGCCTTGAAGGCAGGGTATAAAGGCAGTTTCAGAGGTAATAGGCTATGGAGATATTCATTGCTATGTCTCTATAGGGGGTTTTTAGGTGAGGCCTTCCCAAGGCTAAGGATGGAACGTAGTATAGGCTTTTGCTCAAAGACTTTTAACCTTAGTTATCTCACCTCCTTTAAAGATTATCGCAGACAGATCAAAACTAGTATTAATTTTTACTCTTGAACTTTTTCTCCTGAATGCTGAGCAGCTATGGATGTGCTTCTGCTCTGTCTGAAGCCCTGCCTGCTGCAAGCACAGCAAGAGGGGTATCCTGCACACCTCTGTGTAGAAACACACTTGCCCTGCCAATCTGGAACCTCTGCTCAAATATTTCTACTCCTAAGAAGATGAACATCTTCTTGATGTACAGCAATAATTTTGTAACACATTGTATAATATAATATACACGATATAACATAGACTATAATTTCTAGCATCCTAAGTATTCTTCATGCTTTGTCCTGCTTACCCATAGCTCCCCTCCTGTTTTTCTAACACATATTGCACACAGCAGCACTGACATGGAAATGATATTTCTTCCTTGGCTGTGTGAAATGGCTGCTGAACCTAATGAATTACAGCTTTGTTCATTCCCAAGTAGGCACTTTTTACATTAGTTAGAAATATTGAATTTTCTTAGGTTCTCGGCTTGAAGTATGATAGCAGCTCTTACTTTCCCCACACAGGTATGTCTAATAATGACTTGGTCCTGACCTATAACATTGAGAAATGAATAATGGCAGTTAAACAGCTGCAGCAGTAGAAATTCTCTGAAATGCTATTTCACAGAAAGTTTTACAGTTACACTTTTCAGATGATCCCTCTGAAACTCTAATATGTCATCATTTATCAAAGGTGTTTTAAGACTGGAGCAGGAATCTTAAGTTCTGTCTGTGACACTGGGTTTAACTTAATTGTAGATGATGCACTTCATATCCTGGACACATCCTTGATGCCACACACAATGGATCAGGGATGTGTCAGGGAGTTACCTGAAATTTCCCAGCCAAATAATTGTTTGTTCCTACAGGGTTTATCATTGAATATACTTTATTGACCTAAGGGATGCTTTTTGATAATTTATTGATAATTTATTTCTTCTGGCATAATATATAAAGCATTTGCTAGCTGCTCTGTGAGGAAGGATTATATCTTCTGCAGGGTATTCCTGTAAATATGTTGACCATTGTGTGATTTTTCAGCCAATACTTTCATGTCTGTGTGCTAATTCAAGTTCCAAAATTTCCATTGGATTACCTTTTGTCCAAAGAGGTCAAATGTGAGTCTGAAGTAGTCTCTAAATACTTTCCAGGACCAGTCAATGCCAATGACTCTAGCTTTAGCATCCTAGTAATGGGTAAATAGAAACAGGCAGCCATTAGCTGTAAATGATAGTAGTGCTGACTAGGGTAGCTTCAGATACTAATGGGGTCTGCTGCCAAAGGCATCCAGTGATTAAACATGTTACTCAACAGACTTTTTTCCTGAGGTCAGAAAATCTAATTTACTGGTAATAACACTCTGTGACAAGTGCATAATCTATGATGTTTTTTAACTTTTTGGGGCAAGTGAAAAAAGGAAATAGAGAAAATTCATATATACGCACAAATACACACATACACACTCGCACACACACACTGAATGAATGAATGAATGAATGAAGCAAAGGGCAGAATCTAATACGTTTATACATACAAATATACATGCATGGATACACATGCACACACACACACACACACACACACACACACACACACACACACAGACCTACAGATAGACATGTCTATATTCACACACTGAAATATTAGAGCAAAGCTCCAAAAGCAGGTTCCAAGTATTCCACACATGTATACATATATCAGTAAACACAACTGGTGGAGAGTAGAAACAATGTTCTAATTCCCTTTAACACAACCTTTACATGGACACACATAGTCGATGGATGGAAGACACAGTTCTCCAGCCACACCACACCATGCTTTATTCTTTCATCCATCATTTATATATCCCAGCAAACTCTTTCAAGCAGTATACAATTAAATGTGAATATGTTTCAGTTTCCTTCCAATAAATGATTATGATAAAAAACAATGTGTTAATACATCATTAGCATTAAAGGAAATAACATTATGTATTAAGGTTAAAAAAACGAAGTTATTCTTATAAACCCACGTACATCCATAACCAAGCAACTTATTATAGATTCACAATATGTAAGCAAGAATGGAAAGTTTCTCAGCTAGTTTCCCTTACTGGAAGGGAGCAATTGGCATTTATAAAGAAAGAAGTAACTGTTTTATTATTTATCTTTAAAAGTAATCTTGTAAAATTCTTAAAAGAATCACAAATCTAAACATTTATATAATAATCAATCATATCTACCTTAAATCCTCAAAATGCATATCTACTCATTAGCAATTCTTAGTAAACCATATCAGGAAGCTGAAGTCAAAATAAGGGTATAAGTAATCAATTAACCCCCTTCCACCCTCAGTGAGGGACCTGTAAGCCAGTGCTACCATGGTTTTGTTCTCTGAACACAAAAAGGTCCAGAGCTTTAACTAATAACAGTACGGCTTTGTGATCTTCATAGTGTTCCCTAAGGTTTTTTACATTAGAGCCAGTAGTAAAAAACATGGCTACAGACTTTCACTAAAGACTTTACTGTTCCAAAGGTTTTCTAAGTGTGGTGATCATTGTCGACAATCTACATTTTCTTTAGGGTGGGGAGTGAATCATGATGTGCTCCACCAGCAATGTCTGATAGAAATCAAGCATTAATATTGTGAATGCCAGAGACACTGTCAGGTGGGGGACAGGAAGCACCCCTAATGTTTACAAATAACTCATAGATTAAGAGGGAATGTGAGGGCAGGAAGCAGAGCAGTACTTCATAACAGCATACTGTCCTCAGGACACAGAGTCTTCATGGCCATGCCACACCAATCCTACCCCTGTGGCTGTGGTAACCCATGGGCTGCATTCCATAAGTTTTAAGTCTTTTATCCTTCCTCCTTCATGGTTCTTGGCAAGTCACTTCACACAAGCTGTGAAACTGGAGAATCTCCAGTTGTTTGCCTTTGGCAGAGCAAACGACTAATCCAATTAGAGAGGAACTGTCCTCACCTCTAACCTACATTATCTTCAGCAACACTTGTGAATAATATGGGAACCACTTCAACACAGATCAGAAGAGATAATATGATGCTACTGGTGTTTACTCTGTCAGGGTAGCATCATGATAGCATCACAGTATACCATGCTGGATTATCCACAACAGATGCACAGCTGAGAATCATGCAAATGATAAAAAACCCCCAAAGTTTAAAAATACCAGGGACCTAATTGGCTTTACCCCCTCCTCCCAGCCTGAGCTCTTAAGTTCATTTGGAAGACATTGAAGGGATGCTGCAGTTCTACTGCCAAGTCTTTTGAGTAGGTGACCAACTCCTTCAGCTTCAGCAAGAACTATAGGCATTCCTCAAGTCTTTCCTGCTCTTGTTCAATAGATAATTGTGATTTGGTGGAGGGTTATAAGCATTTGTGTGTTTTTGTGTGCACATACACACATGTGCACAGATACATACACACTCATGAATATACACACACAAGTACATGTGTGAACACATGCAAGCACACTGTCACCTGTTTAGTTTCCCAATTAATGCAAATGCAAGTGGCAATAACCTGTACTACTGTAGAAAAGAAAGTTAACTTCTGTTGCATGGAGAAAGAACATAGTGTGCAGAGAGACAAAGAACTCTGGCAAAGTGCACAGATAAGGTGACGCTTGGAAGTCCTTGTTCTTGTAGCAAAGCCCACTTAGTAAGTTCTCCAGGCTGTATAGTAAAGGCTTGGTTCCCCAGAAAGACCCAGCCCCTTGCTCTCACCCACTGCTTCCCTTTTGCTTTAAGATAAACATTTTTCTCCAAAACGAGCTCTCTTAACCATGGAATGCCTTACTTCATGCACAAAGCAATGATGTCAGGAAACTAGAAAATCTTCATACAAAATCTTTAATTCCTATAAGGTGATTGTATCAGGGATTTGATTGGCTAACAGAAGGCTGATGATCTCATGGCCAAATGATGTATGATTTCATACCACAATATATCACATGGAAGGGCTGGACCACACTGTACATTTTCATTCTTTGACTGATGAACATTTAGATAGTCTCAATTTGGGGCTGCTCTAAGGAATAATGTTAAAACCCCAATGTCCTCTAGTTTTTCTGTGGACAGCCAATTCACATTCTGGAATCACTGGGTAACCCAGAGACTGCAGTTCAACTTTCTGAAGAATTGTACATGACTTCTGGCAGGGCTCTATCATGCACTGCCAACAGCAATATCTGAAGGGTCCTCATCTCCCCCAAATTTCCAGGAAGTCAATTTTAACACAGTGTGAACAAGTTTGGGATAAAAGGAGCTACTGAGTGCTACAGAAACAGAGCTGCAGAGTATCATGAGCATAAGTGGGCTGCACTGCACTGAAACAGACCTGTTCTCACACCTCACCATGGCTGTGGGAATTCTGCTTCTGTTGGAAGCAGCTGCAAGCACACTGCTTTTCAGAATATCTCAAAGAACAAAATCCAGGCCAAGTTCCACAACCAAGGATAACTGAGCCAGTGTTAGCAAAGGTGGAAAGAAAATGCTAGCTAGCATTGATGATGAGAAGAAAACAGGCTGTAGGGGAGAAACAGTAAACCCCTGACCTTCCAGTGAGCTGTTACCATTCACCCTGGACAGAGAAGGGACACAAATGCCCAGCCAGCCTTTCTGTCTCCCTGGCACCTTGATTTGCCACAGCAGCCTACTAAACTTCATGTACCCCATTCCTTTGGTTTCCACCAAATGATTTTATTGTGGATGAATAGTTTTTTGCCTCTATAAACTCTGAGAACTTTTATATTTACAACTACAGACATTTTGCTCCTTTGTTCCAAGATGGACATGCAAAAAGTTGGGAGGCTTCATGCAATGTTTGATGGATACAGAGTGGTAAGAACCTGAGTGACCATAGCACTTTCTTATCTATGTTGGGTGCAATCTTTTTAAAGATGTTCCTTCCATGAGCAAGTGACCATACACCACGCCTTCACATATGCTCAGCATGAGTACAGATGTTCAACCATACCTAGGTAAGCACATATATATGAATGTATGTGTGCTAATAAACACAGACAATATTGTACAGAGGTCTACACACATGGCCATATGTGCACATGCAGATATACACATACATTTACAAACATACAGACACACACACTGCGAGGCTCATATCCATACTCATACACTCACATGAATACATAAAATCACACCACAAATACAAGCACAAACAAACACACACACAAAGAAAAAACACTTGCACACACACACACAAACACAGAAACACACACATACACACACAAATGCAGACACATACATCCCTTCATTACCCAGAGAGGCAAAAGAGAAGACTGGTTTGTTTCAGCAATCTTTCAGCTTCAGGAAGAGTTATTGGGTTTTCCATGCTGTCTACAAGGTTCTTAGATTCAGCCAGGCTCTCCTTCCCTGGCTGACACATTATTTCCCCCTTCAAAACTTTTTGATCCTGAGATATGTAATTCTAAATGGAAGTTACAATCTCTGCACAGCAAAGCTGGACCATGCAACTGTAATCATTCATGAATGCCTCCTAACAAAACCTCTAGCTAACTTCAAGTTGATCCATCATAATCTGCTCACAAAACCTGCCACAGATGAGTTTGATTTGAACAGAAGGAAAGAAATGTGACCCACAGTCATTATCCAGCATCTTTGAATGGATTGCATTGTAAAAAATATGAAAAGAGCACCCAGGTCAGTCAGTAGGTGACTAGGAAGTCCGAAAACAGTGATCAAATTCTACTACAAAATCCTGTAATCAACAACACTGGAAAATATGGATGGGATGGACCTAAACCACACAAAGATCCAACCAAGAAAGAGAACTTCAGACCAATTTCACTTATGAATATCGATGCAAACATATTCAATAAAATTCTTGCAAGCCAAATCCAAAAACACATCAAAACAACTTGATCCATCAAGATCAAGTAGGCTTCATACCAGAGATGCAGGGATGGTTCAATATATGGAAATCCATCAATATAATCCTTTTTAAACAAACTCAAAGAATAAAAATCACATGATCATTTCATTAGATGCTGAGAAAGCATGTGACAAAGCCAAAACTCCTTCATGATAAAAGTCTTGGAAAAATCAGGAATCAAGGCCCATACCTAAACCGACTAAAAGCACTATACAGCAAACCAGTAGCCAACATTAAACTACATGAAGAGAACCTTGAAGCAATACCACTAAAATCAGAGACTTGACAAAGCTGCCCTCTCTTCCTACCTATTCAATATAGTACACAAGTCCTGAACAGAACACCACTGGTAATGCACTAAGATCAAGAATTGAAAAATGAGACCTCATAAAATTGCAAAACTTCTGTAAGCCAAAGGACACTGTTAATAGGAAAAAATGCAACCAACTGATGGGGAAAAGATCTTTGCTAGCTCAACATTTGAAAAGAAGGCTAATATCCAATAAATACAAGGAACTCAAGAAGCTAGAATCAAGAACCAAATAACCATATTAATAAATGGGGTACAGAGTTAAACAAAGAATTCTCAACTGAGGAATACCAGATGACTGAGAACTACAAAAGAATGTCAAATGTCCTTAGTCCTCAGGGAATTGCTAATCGAAACAACCCGCAGATTCCACCTCAAACCAGTCAAAATGGCTAAGATCAAAAACTTAGGTAATAGCAGATGCTGGCAAGGATGTAGAGAAAGAGAAACATTCCTCCATTTTTGGTGAGTTTATAAGCAGCTACAACAACCCTGGAAATCAGTGTGGCAGTTCCTCTGGAAAATTGGACATAGTAGTACCTGAGGATCCATCTTTACCACTACTGGGCATATAGCAAAAAGATGCTCCAACACAGAAGAAGGACACAGGCTCCACTGTGGTCATAGCAGCCTTATTTATAAAATCCAGAATCTGGAAAGAACCCAGATGCCCTTCAAAGAGGAATGGATAATGAAAATGTGGTACATTGATACAATGAAGTACTACTCAGCTATTAAAAACAATGACTTCATGAAATTCTTGGAACTAGATAATACCATGCTGAGCAAGGTGACCCAGTCACAAAGGAACACACATGGTATTCACACACTGATCAATGGATATTATCCCCAAATCTCAGAACACCCAATATATAATTTGAATACCAGATGAAGCTCAAGAAGAAGGAAAACCAAAATGTGGATATTTTGGTCCTTCTTAGAAGGGGTAACAAAATACTTATGAAGGAGAGACAGAGAAATATTGTGGAGCAGAGACTGAAGAAAAGGCCATCCAGGAACTGCCCCACCTGAGGATTCATCCCACATACAGTTCCCCACCCAGACACTATTGTTGATGCCAAGAACACTTTCTAACAGGAGTCTGATATAGCTGTCTCCTGAGAGGATCTGCCAGAGCCTGACAAATACAGAGGAGGATACTTGCAGCCAACCATTGCACTGAGAATGGGGTCACAAATGGAGGTGTTAGGGAAAGTACCCAGGCAACTGAAGGGTATTGCAGCCCCATTGCAGAGGCAAAAATATGAACCAACCAGAAGCCATAGCTCCCAGACACTAAACCACAAACCTGTGTACACATGGAGGGAGCCATGACTCCAGCTGCATATGTAGCAGAGGATGGCCTTGTAGAACACCAATGGGAGCACAGGCCCTTGGTCCTGTGAAAGCTCAATGTCCCATTGGAGGGGAATAACAGTATGGTAAGTAGAAATGAGTGGGTGGGTGGGTGGAGGGGACACACACTTAAAAGCAGGGTATGGGAAAATGGTATAGGGGGCGTTCAGAGGGGAATCCAGGAAAAAGGATAGCATGTGAAATGTAAATAAATGATCAAATTTAAAATAACAGAAGAGAAGACATCATTGATGTCATTACAGAAACTTGTGGCACAGACTCATGGAAACTTCTTAAAGAACTATTCTGTTCTGTGAGGTCCACTGTGAGATCACTTGAATGTCAGCTACCTCCATCTGTTCCCCATCTGTTCTCTGCTGTTCCTTGCCCAGCATTATAAGTTTAATATGGAGCAAGAGAACCCAGTTCAAAGTAGCAAGGGTATGCCATATACCAGGCTGGGGTAGTCCAGGATACAGCCTGAATTCATGTAATTCTTGAATCCTTAGTTCATAGAGATATTTTCACCTTGGTCCAAACCCTATGACAGGCTGATTATTAAATTCAGGATGCTTCATTTACAACATGAGAAGACAACGATGAACATGCAGAAAATGACCAGCAGGATGTGTGATGCCATGGAGAATTGCAAGAAGCTGATTGAAGAGAACAATTCCTACAGGTGAGTCACTGACACAGTTGAGACCACACCACTAGGCAGGGGATGTTCTGCCCTTCTAAGACTTTCAACAAATGTCAGGGCTCTGATTCTATACTGTCTGCCTTTAACAGGAGGCCTGCCTCTAGGCAAGGGTCTTGGATTTGTACCCTTTGAACTCAGTTGTCCTAGGTTTGAACAGTGTCTCAGACAATCCAATCATTATTCTTCCCAACTCAGGATTCTGTAGATAGAAAAGATTTGCACCATGATGGGAATATTAATCAAACCTCAGCCTCTAGAGCTCAGACAGGAAATGTATAGTTCTGGTTTCCATGAGACACATGGAAAGTTTGCATATATTTGAAACTCCTATCCACTCTCAGAGGGGATTTGTCCTCTAACTGCTGATGGTTTTCTAATACCACAGACATATAAGCACCCATGTGGACGATGGTCTCTTCCTTGAAGTACATGAAACCCTCTTGGTTTCAGGGTTTTCAGAAGTACTTTGAGCCTTGTGGAATGTGGCTGGTCTCTGGATTTGACAGGCTTCTATTTGGTGTCGACAAGTAAACTGTGGCCCCTAGTCTGCAGCTGTCTGTGGATCAGGGTCCTTGCAGGGAGTATGGTACTTGGAGGAGTGTTGGGCAAATTGAAGTTGGCAGGAAATCATGGTTTTGGGTTGTTTGTTCACCAGCAGGCACTGCCGTCTGCTGAGTGAGTGTACTCAGGTGAAGCACAAAGTAAAGATGTAGTGGAACAAGAACAGAAAGCTACTGGGGGAGCAGACTGAACTGAAAGTGCGCTGTGAGGAAACAATGTAGCTCTGTGCAGAGGCCAACAAGAAAATCTATGATCTTCTGCCAATCAGCAGCAGGTAGGATGTGGCATCAGGGTCCAACTGCCCTCATGTCTAACCAGAAACATGGACAAACCCATGTATCTGTCCACAGACTTATACTGCTACTCACCTATGTCTCATTTAATTCTTCACTTATTTAATCATTTACATTCTATGCAAGTAGCCTCTTTCATGAGGTTTGGTAAGCAAATGCTCCTGCTCTGCATGAATCTGCAGTTCATGAGGGAGATAGACTGATCACACTTCAAGCACCTACATGCCACTAAGTTACAGGAATGCCATGTGGTATACTCTCTTTACAGTAGCATGGATCTTACAAGGAGGAAATAAAGGGCCATTGCTCACTTGCTTTATAGGAATCTCAGGCAGGAAGCAATTTTCAAGGTTGAGAGACAAGGGAAAATGCCAAATGAATAGTTCTAATTATTGTCTTTGGAGGTCTTTGGTTCTTTTTCCTTTGCCTTGTATCCCAAGATGGTCAGTCACTTCTACACAATGTAGGTCTAGGGACACAATGACAGAGCCTGAATAGCAGCTTGTCAGTCATGTTTTTTGTGAGTGCTGCTGGAGAGTTCATTCCTGGCTCTTGAATTCTGAAGCTGGCTGCATGAATTGGAGTTTAGTGCTGTGAGCTGAAACCCTGACCAAGGTAATTCTTTCAAGGACATTTAATTGGGGGCTAGCTTAAAGGTTAGAGTCTTAGTATTTTATCATCAAGGCTGGGACATGGAAGCATCAAGGGAGGCATGATGTGGGAGTAGCTGACAGTTCTACATCTGCTTCTGAAGGCTGCAATTCGAATATTGACTTTCAGGTAGCTAAGAGGAGGGTCTTAAAGCCCACAACCACAGTGACACACTTACTCCATCAGGGCCACACCTTGTAATAGTGCAACTCCCTAGGAATATCATACAAAAACCATCACACCGGGATATGGGAAAGGGTTTTCACAAGCTGAGGGTTGCTGTGAGAGATTTGACGCTACAAGACAAAAACAATTACTCCAATCATATCAACCAAATCTGAACAAGAAATGTGCTTCCTAATCCTTCCTAAGTCACCAGAAAGGATGACTGAGAGGGTGGTGGTCTCACTTGGCACATTTGCATTGGACAGCCTAAATTCAATTGCTCCCCCTGCATGATGAATTCCACATTGCTTTCTGAAGGATTGCTATAACCAGCATCACTGTGAAGAAATAAAGGAAATCTTTCTATAATTCAACGAAAACAAAGACGCAGCATACCCAAAATTTTGGGACACAAGAAAAGCAGTGTTAAGGGGGAATTCACAGCACTGTGTGCTTTCCTAATCTATCTGGAGTCATCTTCTCCCAGCAACTTAACAGCACACCTGAGGTCTCTAGTACAAAAAGAGGCAAACCTATCTAAGAGGAGTAGATAGCAGGAAATACTCAAACTCAGAGCTGAAATCAACCACATAGAAACAAAGAGCTAGATACAAAGTGTCAACAAGAGCAAGAGCTGGTTCTTGGAGAAAATCAACAGGATAGATTAACCCTTAGCCACACTAAGTAAAGGGCACTGAGACAGTACCCAAGCTAACAAAATCTGAAATGAAAATGGAGACATAACAACAAAAACAAAAAATTAAAACTTCATCATGTCTTACTAGAAAAGCTTATACTCAACACATCTGGAAAATCTAGATGAAATGGATGGTTTTATAGACAGATACCACATACCCAATTAAATCAAGATAAGGTAAACTATCTAAACAGTCCAATAACCCCTATAGAAATAGAAGGAATCATAAATGACCTCCTAACAAAAACTTCCCAGCACAAATGAGGCCATTGGTTCTCTAATCTGGAATGAGTCTGCACAAATCATCTTTGAGGCTTTGAAGACAGGTGATTTTGGTTCCAACACTAGCACTTCCAGAAACCTCCAAACGTTTTCATCTACAGGCCCATGAAACAAAAGCTACTGCAAAGGGTGTGGAACCACACATTTTAGGCCATGGAATCACAGTGTACTACACCTGTCCAAGCTATTGGACCATGTACTATCTGGCTTATCCACTTGTCTAAGAGCTGTGGTGGCTACCAGTATTCTAGTGAAAGAAGCAGAGAAGTTAACTCCGGGTTATCATCTTATACTTACATTCACCCCATGCAGTTGAGGCTCTTCTCAAAGGAACATGGGAACCCCGGCTGTTTAATGCACATGTGAAAAAGTAGCAGGTAGCAATTATGATTGGCAGTTCATTAAGATAGACAGGCTGAACACACATTACATACCCACATGCCATTATGTTACAGGGGTTCCTTTTGTGTGCGTCCTTGACTGGAGCACAGAGCTTTGAGTGATGTAGTCAGGGACTGCAGCTCATTTGTTTCGTAGGGGTCATGTGAGGTCACAGGTAGGAAGCATTTGTAATTCTTGGAGACCAGTGAAATTGCAAAATGAGTGGTTCTCATTGTCTTTTGGGGGTTGTGTGTTTTGTACATTTTCTCTCCCTTTTCCCCTGCATTGCAAAATGGTCTTTTAACCCAGCCTAGAACTTGGTTCACATTGACAGAGCCTGAGAAGCAGCTTGTCAGTCCTGTTTCATGTCAGTGTTGCTAGGGTTCTTTCCTGGAGCTTCTATCCAGGAGCTGACTGGATGAACAGGGATGTGTGAAGAAAGGCTTCTCTCTGGCTCAGGGTTAGTGGGAGAGATGTGAGGCTTCAAGAGAAAAATTTCTCCAACTCTCTCAACCTTGTGTGCAGAAGAAGTTGCTCACTAAGCATTTTTAGTCCCCAAGGGATGGATAGCAGACTCCTGGGTCTCACTTGAAACATCAGCTATTCTACATTCAATGGTTTCTCCAATCTTGAGGTCTTCTTATTGTTTCCTGCTCACTTATGATTTCTGGTGTGTCTGGGGAAGGGGGATATGCATGTCTGTGCCAATATGTATATTGGTGGGTGTGCTGAGAGGCCAATTAACTACATGTGGTTTTGCAGTCCTTCTGTGACACAGTTTCTTTAGCCCAGGTCTCTCACTGAATCTGAAACTTCCTGTTTTGGTTAAGCTGTCTGACCAGCATCTTTGAATCTTCTGTTACCTCCCAGCAGAGCTCCTGGTATTTTCTGGTCTCAAGTCACTGCTACAAAGGTAAGTAACTCATAGAGAGGAAGAACATGGTGGCTGTCTCCAGACTTTTACATATTTTATTGTTTTGGGTTTTGTTGTTGTAAAAAACAGTTTATTAACATGGATGAAGGCAATGCTGTCTATTCCAGGTGTCAGACACACAACTTGGCCCACTGTACTTTCTCATGAGCTTTCTTGTCATTAGGCTGAAATCCCTAGGGAGAGGGAGGAATGTGTTGGTGGCCCAGGATGGGTCTTATCCTGCAAACCTAGTCTCCATGTAACCCACAGATGAGCTTTCCAACCCAATAAACCTTTATTAAACAAACAGAACCCATGTTGCCAACACTTAAAAGTAAATAATTTCATATTTAGCCCAGCCCACCCTTCCCAAATCTTGCCATGTGACCTCAGATTCCCCTTCCTAGTCCTTCCCTCATTCATTACAACTTCCTAACCCTGGGTTTAGAGGCCCACCCATGTGCGGAACAACCATGAAGCAGACATGGTACTCTTGGAACCAGAGTGAGATATGGGGTATAAAGGGGTGCTCAACAACAGCTAGCTGCACACATGAGACCAACATTGTCTCCAAGGATTTGGTGTCCTATTTAAACGACCCTTAGGAACCTGAACACCAGCCTCTCATTCTCAAAAGGGAGTATGAGGCTCTTAGAGGGAAGACGGCAAGAGTCCAGAAACCCCAGAATCACATAGGATGGTTCCCTAGTCTGGTGGGAAAGCAATGGGTTTGGTTGACTGACCACTGAGGCCATCTCACCTGGGTTCTTATAACTGGCCATCTGCTGGTCTTAAGAATCCAGTGGCCTCAGAGAGCAAGCTTCATCCAGAATCTCCAGGTCCGGGTCCCTCCATGGCTCAGGGACTTTCACACAGCACTCTTCCTCTCACCTGCCTACCATATAGTGGCAGCAAGTGGAGCAGCTGCATCTCAAACACTCAGGTCAGGGGGACAGGCGCCCAGGCTGGAAGTGACCTTCCTGGCTGCTTCTTCATGGGCCTCTCCCTCTGCTCTACCTCCCAGGCCATCAATGCTACCCTATCACTGTAGGCAGAGGAGCTCCTGGTCCTGTGACCACCACCCCTTCCAGCACTATGGTATGGAGAGGTGTCTAAGGATGTCACTTTTGGAATTATGTAGGACCCAGGTCCTACTGCCTGCTCTATGGTGCCTCACTCAGAGAGGCTCCGGTCCAGCCCTCTCACAGGATAGAAAGCAAGGCTTCCATTTTACTGTTTTGTAATTAGAGTCTTTCAGAATAAAGACTAGAGATTGACATCATTAATCTGTAGAAATCCCTCGTTTTGCTGTCTGAAGTGATCCTCCAAAAATGCAAAGGACATTATTGGACTTGATTTACTCTTTTACAATAGAAAAGACTGTGAAGTGGTCTAGACTGTGTACAGCCCTTAAAGACGAATGTTGCTTTTACATAGATGAAGACAGGGATGGTTAAAGAGAACATGAGGGACAAAGATGAGAGCTGGTACAAGAATTGGTTTTCAACCCCTTCATGATTGTTAACCCTACTTCCTTTCATTTTAAGACCATTAGTTGGGATATTTTTACTTGTTCCTTTTGGTTTCTGGGCCTTACATAGGCTGACTAACTTTGTGAAACAAAAGGTAGATAATTTGATAGCAAAATCTATTCAGATACATTATCATAAGTTAGCTATGGAAGACCATGAGACACAGGACCAGGTTGTTGCACTATCCAGGGTATTCACTACTCAACCTAAAAGAGGGGACTCCCACCTATAGACCAAGCAGAGAGGAGCCTCCCAGAACTCCCTCTGACTGGCTATCTAAATTCTTGCTTAGGCTCTGAGGCTAAGCACTGCAAGGGAATATAAGTAAAAATTAAAAATATCTTTCTGTGTTTCCTGAGGGACAAGCCTGATTGCATAGGGGTTAATGTTAAAAGCATCTCATCTCCAGGAAAAAGACATCTGGATAGGTCTGGCCCTCATGCCTCACTGGACAATGACAAGAGGATCAGAGCCATTACAGGGTCCCCTTTAATTACTGGAGGTCAGGCTTCTATTCCTGTCTTTGCAAGATTAGAATTGCCATGGTCTTTCTATACTTGGAGAAGGGAGGAGATGTCAGGGGCAGCCTTGCTTATACACTGAAGGCCTAAAATCAGCCATAGGTCTAAGTCAGCCTGCTAACACAAAGTCCTGGTTTCTGTGAAAAAACAATGAGCAGATGGCTATAAGATCTTGTAAACAAGTAGTCTTCGTGGAAATTTATCAGCCTGGATAGTCATAGACCTTGTGGATAGGTAGCCTTGGTAGATAGTACCAACTTAGATAAGGACAAGTGAATCATCGACAATCATAGTGGCCTGTTCCCTGAACCTTTGCCCAGGTGATACCCTGTATTTCCCCTGAAAAACTACAGTCCTGCGCCTTCCCCTTTCCCACATTCTACCTTTATGTATTTATAACACCTGTGTGAAAAAGTAAAAATTAGGATTTGATCAGACTTTAGGCAAATCATCCTTTGCATTTGGCTGTTTTTGTCAATTCTCTCTTTCAGGTTATCTCCCAGACACTGTTTACTGCCCTGCAGGACAAGCCACAGAACAAGAAGTAGGAGTTCACAGGCTCTCCACAAATAATACTAGAGTAGCTATAAGCATAGTGGTGTCCTTTCTTTTTTTATTAATATCCCTTTTAAAGTTCAATGCTTTCCCTTGGGAAGATTTGCAAGCCGCACACTCTTGCTGATTATAGTATCTCTTCAGTGAGCATGGATTTCCTGAGAGATGGTTTCTCTGGGGATTCACAGATGGAGATTTGCACAAGTGGAACCCAAGCAGATTCCTGCACTCCAGCTATAATAACAGCCTTCAATTAAATGGTGGTTAGGCTCCCTTGAAGGCCTCTGTATAGTGCCTCATTCAGACATTGCTACACAGTTATTTTTCAATACATTATATATGGATTATTGGAGACATGTGGCCTTTTATTTAGCACAGTGTGTAGTTCACAGTTCACTTTCAAGCCATTTATTAAATCTGAGAAAAAATTCCAGTTCCAGGTGCTCTCTGGCCCTTCTTCTTTGGGAATACAGGGAATGACCTTAGCTCAAAGATCATAATGGATTGTCCTGCTGAATAAGCCTGGTGTTTGCTGGAAAACTGACATGGCAGGCTCTCACAAGGCCTTTGTCTCTTCCTCCTCTAGGTCCAAAATGTTCCACCAGAAGCTCAAATAGGGCCCAGTACAGGTCAAGATCTCCCTCAGACACAACTCTTCACCAGGAGCACTGAGTGTGCAAAGCAATGAACCACCATTGCATCTCATCCCTATATCCATGGCAAACTTGGGCTGCATTTTCTTCCTTTCATTGGGTTCCTATATGTCAGAAGGCCTTTATTTTGTCTAGCCTCTGGTCCAGCAAGAGTGCATGTATGGAAGGCTTCAGAAGTGCTGAGGGACATCAAGATCTGTTGGTCATCCAGGAGGAACCCAAGAATGTAAATTTTCACTTGTCCTCATGGATCATCAACAATAATTTCAGAGAGATCAGTCAAGCAAATGTTAAAGACTTTGAGGTATTGTCTGTAACATGACTCATGCTTTGCACTGGAAGAAATTGCCCAACAGCAAACCCCCACCCCAATGGGACATACCTACATTCATCTTGAAGAGATTGTTACCATTGCTGACTGCCTTTCACTATATTTCCAAGGCCAGCAACAGGCTATAGGTTAGTGCAGCAAATTCTACAGCAAGGGAATGCTGTTTAGCTTAATTATTGTGTTTTGATTTTGGTTAGAGTTTTGATTGCCTTGAGTACATGGTTTTCTTTCTTTTCATTTGAAGTTTTGTTATTATTTTTTGTTACTGTAATTTGCTGTTTTGCTAAGGCTGTGTACAGTATACTTTGACTCCTCCACTTTAAGCTGGTATTGAAAAAAATTAATGTATTTTTATGAATAAAAAGGCAATCTCTAATTTTTATCTCATAAAAACCATCAGTCTTCATGTGTGTTTCACAGTCTTGTAACAGTAGAAGTATCAGGTAGGAATGGACCTCTTCAAGTGTAATGTGGCTTACGCTTCGTTACTGGTTCCCAACCAGTCAGAGCTACACAAAGAATTGTGTTTATGATGTGGATAGTGTGACACACTTTGTGGATCCCAAATTCCTGCTGAAAAACACATCCATGCTGTATCTTTGTGGTCATAAATTCAGCTATGTTAAAATGTACTACTCCTTAGATGCTCATGATGAAAAAACAGAGGAGAAACATAGGAGTGTTTCTCTAATACATCCCAAGAAAGAAAATTATTTACTAAGGGAGTATCAAAGAAATCAGTAACCACAGAGCTGTATGCCTCTTGTTTCCTTGAAAGGTAGCATCACTTATAACTGCACAGCAGAGATCATGAATTCCAAGACCTATTGGGAGATGTTGTGTTTTTGTTCGTTTGTTTGTTTTGTTTTGTTTTGGTGGTGGTGTTGTTCTACTGATGATGATTTTGTTCTCTTGGCCTGGACAATGTATTTGATTTTTTTTTTTTTTTTAAATTTGGTTAGGGTGTTGTTTCTGTTTTTGCATTATTTCTTTTATATGTATGGGTGTTTTACCTGCTGTGTGTCTGTACACTACATGCATGCAATTCTCTCAAGGCCAGAAGAGGCCAGTGGATTCCACCTGGAACTGAAGTGACAGAGGATTGTTAATCATCACTCTTAAGGTCCTCTGAAAAACAAATTATCAAATGAAGCAGCCATCTATCCAGCCCCTGCCTGGACTTTTCTCCTTATTTGTGTGCTGTATCAGCTGCACTGGATCACACCCAACCAAAGAGAGAAGATTCTTGAGACTTATAGGTTCACATACTTGGGGCAGGCACGTTCAATGTTTAAACTCTGAGGCCTCCAGGTAGGGTATTAGAGTGGGTTTTTTTTATCATGCCTCAGGATCTCTTATTGTCAGGGTTGGAGCAGATCTCTCATGTCTCATCCTGCATGACAGTGCAGATTAGGCTTTATCAAATGAAATGCAGAATTGAGAACACTCTGAGTGGTAGAAGTGGTAACTAAATCATGTTGAAGTGCCATCAAAACAGTTTAGATTAAGCTTCCGACAAACCCAGAGGGACGGAGCCTGCAGCAGAGGACACAGGACTGTGAGGTGAATATTTCCATTAAAGGCTAGCAAGTGAGAGGGATGGTAGATGTTGCCTGTATCTTTGCTCTACCTTCTGCCTTTACTCTGGGAAGTGACTCTGATACCAGGACCCTCCCAGCTTCCCTTAAATCTGAGTCTAAAACACAGACAGACAGACAGAAACACACACACACACACACACACACACACACACACACACAATGTTGTTCATTTTCTACTTGTCTCCAGGGGTTTTACTATCTTCAGATTGGAAAAGGGTGTCTTTGTCAATTTATTTCTACCTCTTCCACCTCCCTTACATTTTAGCCTTTCAGTCACATCTGTTCCCTGCTAAATGCCCCTGACCACCTGCCTGTAGGAGCAGACTCTGTGGCCATTTTTTTGATACCTCACACTGTTGCGTTGTTCTACTTTCTCCAATTCTCATGCCCCTTCTTTTGGTCTGCATTTCTTCCAATGACCTGTACCTTCTGCTCTGCAATTAGCCCATGACATTTTTTACTGACAGGTCAACAAACAATTGAGAACAGGACCTTAACATCAGAACTGTCCCCTACAAATAGATGTTGCACTTTTACCATAGTAGATCCCACAGTATATTAGAAAATGTTTCTTCAGATGAGTAACTGATTCTGGTGAATCTCCCCTAAATCATGTGACTTCTAAGACTGAGGAGGAAGTAATCCTGTGCATATCAAGACTGGTATTGTCAAAACCGAGAGTAAAAAGAATCACCTCTTTATGAGTGATGGACAGATATACACATGAACTTCAGTATAGGTTCAGAGCTTCTTCAGTTCTGTGACTGAGGTGATCAGGTGGTTTGTTGGCTCAACAAGTAAAGTTGTTTTTGCCAACTCTCTAGAGTTTTTTCCCTTATACCTACATGGTGGAAGGAAAGAGCAAACCACCTACAAATTGTCCTCTGATTTTAATGTTGGGGGTGCAGTGAGTTACCCACCACTCCAAACTTTCAGGGGTTTGCTGTTAGGTTTCTTAACTGCACTTGTTTCTTTAATAATTATCACTTAGTCTTAATCCTTACATTTTCTCACACACTTTTCGACGTCTATTTGCTCTACATTTTACTTCTAATTCTCACTGTAAACCTCATTAAATGTGGTCAATACAGATCATTTCATGCAGTCTTAGAATTTCTTTTGCCATATTAATTCATCTTTTATTTTTACCTTATTTTAGTTCTTACCTGAGGAATCCACAGACATAAGTCTTTAATGAAATAAAAAAATGACAACAAATGCTGAATTTCACCCTTACTCCTTTCGTCTTTAAAGCATTTCTCATCTGTTCCACATATAGGTCATGCTGACTTATTTCTTGCCCCATTTTCATACTATGACTTACCAGTGTCAGTGCAGCAGGTTCCAGCAGAGACCACCTTTGTTACATTTTTGAATTTCCTGTCAAAGACCCTTCTTTCAATAATGTCCCTCAAGGAGCCTCTTGTTCTCACTGCCCCATATTGCCTGCCTGGTGACCTGCCATGAGGGTCAATCAATGGGTTCTACAAGGGAGAAAGTGGGGATTCAGGGGCAATAGATGCAAAGAATGAAGACAAGCCAGGTTTCTGATCAAGTCTCTTTTATTGAAACACAATTATGGGTATATAAGCACAAGCAGGGGAGTGCAGCTGGAGACACTTAACCACAAGTACCTAGTAGCTGGGGACACTAAACAACAAGTCCAGGCTATGTCTGAGGAAAACAACATGATTCTCAGAGTGTGCTCAGTGGTTGTGGGCTGCTTGCAAAAATATCAGCCTAGAAAAACAAGTCTTTATTTAGGGTGGACAAGGATCAACCTACATATATACATGGCCCAAGAAGGCTGCAAAGAGAATAGCTGCTTTCTGCTAGGGGTGGGCTCCCAACACCTTTGTAGCTCAGTCTGGCTGGAAATTTGTTGGGAGCCAACTACTAGCAGGAAGTGGCTACCCTCTTTGCAGCCATCTGAGCAATATACCAACACAAGAGACTTGTTTTGCAAACAGCCTACAACAGCTGAGCACACTCTGATAAACATCTTGTTTTGCTTACATATCTTGTTTTGCTGTTTATTGTCCCCAGCTGCAAGGCTCACATGGAAAGCACCTTCAGCTGTGTTCCTCTGCTTGTCCATGGCTGTAAGTCACCTGGTAAAGGATATAAGTACCCAGAATTTCCTTGCAATAAATGGGACTTCATCAGAGTCTCAGTCTTGTCTCCATTCTCTGTGCCTCTTGCCCCTCCATCCCAACACTCTCACTCTTGCTAGATAGACCCTGTTCACTGACCTGGACGGACCAGATCAGGAAGTAATTAAGAAGCCCAAGCCCTGGGAAAATTTAGACATCCATCTCTGTCTAATAGGTGTGGAATTTCAACATGGTGACACCACACCTGAATAAAGAAAGTTCTTATAAGTGAAGAGTTAAAAGATCACTTTTTCATTCATAAGACTACATTCAATTTACTCAAAAGTGACTGAAACCAAGCAGTCAATATGTACAGTGTATAGGCTTATCAAAATATCAAATCAATTACAAGAACAAAACAACAATAAATCAATAACAAACTTCAAATGAAAACAAGATAAAACAAATAACCAAAGTTAGAAAAACTCAACCCAAAATCTAAACTCTATAACTGTGGGAAGCAGCATTCTTTGGCTGCTCATTTTGCAGCACAGACTTACAGCCTGTGGCTGGCCTTGGCAACATAGTAGGAAAGCAGTTATTGATGGAAATAATCTTTTCAAGAGAAATGTAAGCAGGTCTTCTCTTTTTGGAGTCTGTGTTTGAAGAATATGTCCTCCCAAGACTGAGCATAAGACATGTTACAGTTTTTGGCTTAAAGTCTGCAAGTTTGTTAACAGATATCCATGAAGTTATTCTTCATCAGGGCAAGAAAAATGTCCACTCTGACTCTTCCCTGATGCCCAGCAGCTCTTGATGTGCCTCAGCACTGCCCTGAATTCCTCCAAATGTGCACTCTTGCTGGGCTAGTGGCCAGATGAAATTAAGGCCTATTCATGCCAAAGAAAGCAATATAAAGAAGAAATCGCAGCCCATGATTGCCATGGTGATCAAGGATGAGATGCCATAGTGGTGCATTTGCTGCACACACTCAGTGCACCTCATACAGCAGTTCTCTTGGTGGGAGATCTTGTCCTGGTCTGAACGATGTTTGAGTTTCTGCAGGAACATTTTAGACCTATGGAAGGAAGGGCCAAAGACCTGGTAAGGATTTGTCAGTTCAGCTCTCCCTCCAACACCAGTTCTATTCAGCTGGACAATCCAGCATGACCCATCAGCTGAGGCCATTTCTTGATGCCCAAGTGTCATAGAGTACCCAGGCTTTATCGTTTTCTCAGCTTTTAAAAACTGCTAGAAACTGAACTGTGAACTACACACTCTACTGGTGTAAAAAAATTATATTTTTCCAGTAGTCCACGTATATTATATTGAGTAGTAATATTGTAGCAATGTCTGAATCTGAGTTCAAGAAAGATGAGAGTTACCTAGAAAACCATGTAGATGTCTTATAAAAAAACCTACCAAGAATTAAAGACTATGATTATTTCTCCAGTGCAGGCACCTGCCTGTGTTCCACTTGTCAGTCCCTTTATCTGAAAATACCCAGAGAAACCACCTCCCATGAAATCCATGGGCACTGCTCTGGTCCTATAATCAGCGAGAGTGTGTTAAAGAAAATTACTCCACTGAACTATAAGGTGATGGTCATGAAGAAACAGAACATACACCTGTATGTCTATGGGTTTTGTAGGGCACACTCTCAAACACACAAAATATATGTGTTCACACAATACGAGCATGGTATATTGCAGTGACCAGTTTAGTTTCCCAGTTATGGCTAATATAAAAATTGCCCAGTATATTTTTCAGGTATAAAAATATCAAATATTGCATGGGATAGGTACATAGTGGTATAGCATATGGACAATGCAGTCAATGATAGGCTTTCCTCTCTTAAACCTAACTTGGAATCAGGCTTCTTGGCTTATTATCTAATCTGCCTTAGCAAGTTTCCAAGGCTGTGTAGAGTAGGCTTGTTTCCCAGCTAAGGATCACATGTTGGTGGTATATTAGCTTCTTGTTCTTCTTCACTGTTTCAGACTTGTCCCCAAGTAAACAGCTTCTTCCAATAGGAGCTCCCTTTACCATAGCCTGACTGACTTGGTGTTCAAAGCTATGAACCCAGAATAATAAGAATTCCCCATAACTAGGAAAAAATGTAAAACTTTTCCTCATCATTTGACTGTGTCAAGGATATTTTGAGTAAGATAAGGCTGACTAGTTGAAATGCCAAATGCTTGTTTGGAGTATCTCACACTGAGCAATAGTCCATGGAAGGGCTGCACCAAATGGTGCATTTTCACTCTTTAGCTAATGGACATCTGGATAGTTTCTCCTTCAGGGCTGCTCTGCAGACCACTACAACCCTGATGTGCCCTAGTTGCTCTGTGTACTTCTACTACTTGTTCTAATTCGCTGGGTAAAAGGGGACTTCTTTTCCACTTTCTGAAAAAGGCTTCTCACAGACCTACCCGATTTTATACTACCAGACCTGTCTGAAGGTCTTCATTATTCTCAACCGCCATTGAGGCTGATTTTATCTGAGAGGAAATTATTTTGAATACCAGTAGTTGCAGAATGCTACACAGATAACACACAGTGAGTGCTTTAGAGATCTTGAGCTTCAAGGGGCTCCTGAAACACCCCTGTTCTTGCACCACATCCCTGGGATTTCTGCTAGATGCAGATACAGCTCCAAGCAACTCAATCTCTCAAGAAATAAAATCCAAGACAGACTTGAAGGCAAACTTTTACTGAGCAGAAGTAGCTGGAAAGGAAATGGTAGCAAGCGATGAGGAAAGCAACTTGGAATGCTAAGAAGACACAACGAGCAACCTAACATTCCAGTGAGCCTTGACAATTCACCAAGAGCAGAAAAGAGACATAAACACATGGATTTTATACAACAATCTTTCCCTTACCTCCATGGACCATATTCCTTTGATTTGCTCCAAAGGACTTCAGTGAGAATCCATAGTTTTCCCCCTAATCATTTGAAAATCTGACTTTACAAGAATATTTTGTGTCCTGTTTCTCTTGAGAGCTAGGTGGAGGTGCAGAATAATTTGACTGCTGTATTTGATGTTTCATGGAAACAAACTGAAATCTCAGAGTGTTTTTCTCATTAAACTTGGCATCTCAACACACACACAGCTGCATGTCTGAAGAAACACACTAACACCACACTAACACCACACACACACATACACACACACACACACACACACACACACACACACACTAACACCAAAAATCATAAGTGAGCAGAAAACAATGAGGAATCTGTCATGTTTGAAGAAAAGGTCTTTTGTCTAGGCAAAGCAGATGTTTCAAGTGAGACCTACATCACTGCTATTCTTCCTAGAGAAATAAAAAGCCCTAGAGAAAACTTTTCATGGTCAGAATGGGGGTGGGTATATATGCAGAAATTTTCTTTGAAGACTCAGATCTCTCAAAAGAAACCTCAGCTTGTGAGAATCTGTTCCCACATCCCTGCTCATCCAGCCAGCTTTAGACTTTGAGGCCCAGGAACAATGACCTCTATAGCAGCACTCAGAGAAAACAAGACTGACAAGCTGAGGCTCTGTCACTGTGGATCAAGATCTACGAAGCCTGAAGAGACCAACCTGAGATAGAGGGAAAAGGGCAGAGGGAGAAGAATAACAACATCTGCCAAAGGCAACAGTGAGATCCACTTACTTGTCATTTCCACTATGCTCTCATCCCCGAAAACTACCTCCTACCTGGAATGAGATACAGGTCTTTTCTTCATCTTTCCTAGCCCTGTGCTATGATAAAGAAGGGCTCCACCTAGCACCCTTCAAACTTAATGGCAGGCAGTGGTGTGGTGTGTAGCCAACCCATTGCCCTTAAAAATGCAGACTCAAGCAGAGCAAGAGCATTTGCTTTCCTTTTTTAATTTTTAAAATTTTTTTTATTTTATATTTTATTTACATTTCAGATGCCATCCCCTTTCCCCATTTCCCCTCCCTAGAAAACCCCTATCCCATGCCCCCTTTTCCTTTTTGCGTTTATAGAATTTTAAAATGTTAATTAAAGGCTTAATAAGTTTGGTAATGTTCAATCAGAAGTGTAACCCAATACCCAACCTAGATATATGAACTATCTTTGACTGGTGGAGACATGTGAACATCTGCCTCCATGCCCCCCCTTTCTCTCTCTTTCTCTCTCTCATCACCTAGCTTCTCCTCTCCTTCATCTTCTCCTCTCCTTGCTCCATCTCTTCTTCTCGGTACTCCTTCCCCTTCTCCTCCTACATATCACCCTTCCTGTTTAAATAAAACTTTTCTCTCAAATTACAATTAGTGCATAATCATTCCTAATTGTACCAGTGAGGTAAAAGATCGCCCTAATACCCAGTCCATCATTTTGTTGAATAACCAGAACCTCTGTCATCTCTCCTAACTAAAACACTTAATTTTGAATCTGGCTTTTTTCTTGGTTTTAGAATGAATGTCAGCTGAAAACCATCCACTCAGATCTTTTCTCTCATAGTAAGAAGTTAAAGAAGAGTCAGTGTCCCTATTCCCTGGGCTTGGGGACTAAGGTGGTTGATATTGCTCTGTGTTGGGAGCCGATTTTAGTAGAAAGCGGCTAGATCAACTTTGCAGCCATCTGGAACCATATACCATGATGAAAGACTTGGTTGTCAAAAGCCTCTAACAGCTGAAGCACACTCTGATAAATATCTTGTTTATCCCACATAGCTTGTTTTGCTGTTTAGTGACCTCAGCTGTATGGTGCATGTGGTAAAGTGTTTTCACCTGTGTTCTCCTGCTTGTGTATATAAATACCTCAGAGTTCACTTCAATAAGAGAGACATAAGAGAGACTTGAGAAAATTGAAGAGAGACTTGATAAAGAGAGACTTGATAAAGGAGAGACTTGATAAAATAGAAGAGACTTGATCATACCCTGTCTTGTCTCCTGCCCCTGCAGCCCCACTCTCTCTCTTGACCAGAGCACTTAGCCCCAAAGCGTTGAGGCAAAGCGTTGAGGCAGAGTGCAAGTCCTCAACATTTGTGGCGCCCAACGTGGTGCTCCAGTAAGCAGGATACAGTGGAAGACACCCTGCACTGGAGAACCAGTTGACTGACGGAGCTGGGTGAATTCGGAAGTGAAACAAAGGTGATTGCATAGTAACAAAAATGGGGCAAAAAATAAGCAGAAACAGATGAAAAAAGTTTTAAAGATGCAAGGAGTAAATTGCAGGCTGCTCTGAGTCAAGAGAGCCAAACAGATAGATAAAGGTTATAGTAACAAAAATGGGGCAAGAAATAAGTAAGCAGAAACAGATGAAAAAGGTTTTAAAGAAGCAAGGAGTAAATTGCAGGCTGCTCTGAGTCAAGAGAGCCAAACAGATAAATAAATAAAGGTTATAGTAACGAAAATGGGGCAAGAAATAAGTGAGTAAAAACAGATGAAAAAGGCTTTAAAGACACGAGGAATAAATAGAAGGCTGCTCTAGACAGAGAGCTAAGCAGAATGATAACGTTAATTGATTTAACTTTCAAAATGGGTGAAATTTTGAGTTATATAGTTATATTTTTCTGGATAAAAACTCAATGTGAAGGTTTTTCTGGTTACTGGCTTAAGGAAAGGCTAATTTGGAAAAAAAGGTTTTTCTGTGAGTTTTCTGATGAGGTCATTAAGGTAGTAGTTATGTCTTCCAGAATTATATGGATCAGACATGACAGAGGTAGGCCTTCAGAATACTAGATTTCAGGGAATCAAAATAATTATCTTGATACTAAGACTTGTTTTGAGATTTGTATATTGCAGAATACACAGCTTTGGAGAATGAATCTTATCACCTGCATGTTCACTGATGCCCTGGACTTCCAGCTGGATGCAGTTAAGACAGACTTCAGATGTTTATCAATTTACCCTTCCCCTCATTCCTCTTCTAAAAGTCAACGCCCATGTTCAATTTGAAGAAGTTAATGAAGAGTCGGCGCCCCAATTCCCTGGACTTGGGGACTGAGGTGGTTAATATTAGGCTGTCTTTATCTGTATAATTGTTACTAAGCTGATGCAAAATTCAAGGATTTCATTGGCATAAATTTGTGGGTATAAGGCTTAGACCTTTCACTTCTCCAACAGGGGAAGTTGTGTGTTGCCTTAAAGAGTGTTGCTTTTATATCAACAGTTTAGATATTAAGTCTCTTGTCTCTCGGTTTCATGCTGTTCAACAAACTGATGGCTTTGGTAAACCCATACAGGTCCGATATTACAGGCTGGAAGTAGGGGACTCTGACAGGCACGGTTTCCGTAAGTTTTCCCAGCCTCCCCTTTTGAAAAAATTTAAAAAGGGGGACCTGTTGGGAGCCGACTTTAGTAGAAAGTGGCTAGATCAACTTTGCAGCCATCTGGAACTATATACCCTGATGAAAGACTTGATTTTCAAAAGCTCTGATTTTTATCCCACATAGCTTGTTTTGCTGTTTAGTGACCTCAGCTGTATGGTACACGTGGTAAAGTGTTTTTACCTGTGTTCTCCTGCTTGTGTATATAAATACCTCAGAATTCACTTCAAGAAGAGAGACTTGAGAAAATAGAAAGAGACTTGATCACACCCTGTCTTATCTCCATTCTTCGAGTCTCCTGCCCCTGCAGCCCCACTCTCTCTTGACCAGAGCACTTAGCCCCAAAGCGCTGAGGCAAAGTGTTGAGGCAGAGTGTGGGCCTCAACAGCTCTGCCTCTCTAGGGAAAAGTAGTGGTTTTGTTGGAACAGGGAGGATTAGCTAGGACTTATTGCATAGCCATAACCTATTGGTAGCAATCTGTATAATTAATATCAAGATGAAGTTATAATTTCTTAAGTGGTACAAAATTAACTTTGATTTCAAATTTAAGGATTTCATTGGCATTGACCTTCATATTGATATAAAAGTGAGATGAATATTGATACTGTCATGGGCTTGTGCCTGTATAACACATTTAGGAATACAAGGCTTAGAACCAGTCCTTCTTTAACTTTTTAAACTGATTTTGGATGGTTAGCCTATGAGTTAAGGGACTATAGCAAATTCATGGTTTGAGTTTAATGTTAGGGTGTTTTCCATATTTTAGTTAGAAATAGCTGAGAGGAGTTAATAGACAACAGCCCAGGTTACCTTACATGGATAGTTGGTTTTCAAAACGTCAGAAGTCCATAGAATTGACATTACAAATATTTCTATATTAATGTTCATTTTGATTAGAGACCTGTCTGCTCCTGACAGATTCCTGTCGTGGATTCTAAGAAGAAATTGAGCATCCTTGGAGTTACTCTAGTTGTGCGGTGACAGCCACTAGGCAAGAATTGCCTCTTTCCATCTACAGACAAATTACTGTCCAGAATAGGACACACTTGCAGAATAGTCGACTGATTATATCTGCCTAGACAGAGTAATCATCCCTTAATAATTCTGCATCACTAAGGTTTGTCAGATAACTCTGGGCCAAAAGGCTGAAGATTTGATGCTCCAAAGTTCGCTAGTATAGGGGCTTTTCAGGTGTTCAGTGGTCTCTATAAATTGGCTAAGTTTTAGAAGATATGCTTAGTCTTCCCATAATTTCAGTTAACTCAGTCATTCTGGACTTCTGACAGGGTTGAAGACCTATAGAGCATTTAGTTTCTAAACATGGAGTTTTTGAAAAAGGCTACGTCCACACAAAGCCTTGTAAATGATCACATAAATGATCACTTGGATGAGACATAGGTGAGGGCCTAGATAAGTTGGTGGACAGTGACACTGGTTTGTCTATGTTTCTGGTTAGACATGAGGACACTCTGCCTCTGATGACTCATCCTACCTGCTGATGCTTGGCACCCAGGACATAGATGTTCTTGTTGGCCTCATCACAGAAGCTCTTATCTTCTCCATAGGACACTTGTGGTTCACTCTGCTCCACCAGCAGATTTCTGTTCCCGCTCTGCAGCAATACCCTGACATTGTCTTTCAGTTGAGAACATTCTCTAAGGAGTTGGCAGTGCCTGGTGCTGAACCACAAACAAACAAAATGGTGATTCCCAGCCAGCTTCCATTTGCCTGTCACTTCTCCCAGTACCATCATCCCTGCAAGTGTCCTAGTCCCTAGACAGCCTCAGACTAGAGTCCCCAGTATACATATCAGCACCAATTAGAGGCAGGTCACATCCAGAGACCAGCCACATTCCCCCAGACTGAAATTACTTCTGTAAGAGTTGACAGCAAGTGGGTTTATGTCCATCAAGGAAGATGAAATGTTCCTCATGGGTGCTTATATGTCCCTGGTACTAGAAAACCATCAGCAGGTAGAGGGCAATTCCCCTCTGACAGAGGAGAGAAGACCCAACAGGAATACACTCTTTCCATTTTTGTCATGGATCTCAGATCTTTAAATCTATTGTCAGAGTCATAGAGGTTCAGTGTTGCTTGATATTCCCATCGAGGTGAAAATATTTTCTATGTAGAGGATCCTGAATTTGGTAGAATAAAGACTGAAAGGTCTTACAAACGTATACACTTCTACACTCTTCAGACTTAGGACACCTGAATGCAATAGGTACAAATCCATAACCCTTGCCTCAAGGCAGAGTTCCTGTTAAGAAAGAGTATAGAATCAGAGCCCTTACTTTTGTTCAAAGTCCTAGGAGGACAGAAGCATTCCCTGTCTAGAGCTGGGGTCTCAGCTTTGTCAGTCACTTACCTGTAGGAATAGTTTTTTTTCAATGTGGTCCTTGTATTTCTCCATGGCATCAATTACTGACTCTGTCATTTTCTGGATATTCATAATGGTCTTTTCGTGGTTTCTTTTAATGATGTTGAATTCGATGTTCATCCTGTGTTAGGGCATGGCACACAGAGCAAATATTTCTGTAAGGGTCATGTGCAGAACGGCTGTATCCTGGACTACCCCAGCCAATAATATATGCCACAGCCTTGCTCTTTGGACATGGGGCCTGTTGGTGCTGATTAAACTTATAATCCTTGGCACAGGACAGCAGAGCCAGGGGAGCAAATGGAGGGAGGAGACCTCCAAGAGCATCTCGTGTGAGCCTGAAGGAATACACTAGTTCTGTGAGAAGTTTCTCCTAGTCTCTGCCACAGCTTGGGCCCAACAGATATCTCTGATTACTTTTATTTTTAAAGTAGGAATATCAATACTTAGTTCCTATTGTTACATGAATTCTCAGAGGACAAGATTAGTGTTTACAGGGGAGATTCTTAATAACACTTCCTCCCCCAGGAGATTCCTATGTGACACCAGTGCAAACACAAGGAGCAAAGTACCCTGTGGATCCATTTGGGCTTCTATGGACTCAACACTATCCTGACCTGCAAATTGTGCATCACACAAATCCTCAAACCCCATCAAAGATTCCAGAGCCTGAGATCCTGAACAGCACAACTACATTCACACACATACACACCAAACCACCCACAAACACAATTAGAATGCCAGCTAAATCCAGGGAGGTGCCATAGTCTCAGAGTATAAGGACCAAACTCAGAGGAAAGCAGTGATGACCTGCAGGCATTTCATTTACACACTGAGAGGCAGCAAATCTGACAAGGGACTTCCAGCTGTGGACAGAACCAATCGAACTCCAAGCACTGTAAGGTCACGTATCCTACTACTCAACACCTGTCACGGCTTTCTAACATGCATGATTAGAGGTGACACACTCTTTTGATGAGAGGAAATCTTGGGTTAATAGAGAGGGCACAATACAGTCAACAGGGGACTGAGCATAATTACTACCTGTAGTTCAAATCATTATAATTGTACAGGTTCAGCATTTGACTAATTTCTTCCTCCTCAAAGCTCATCTTCTTGATCTTCAATTTCAGTTCTTCCAATCTTGTCATCTCTTTCCAGTTACTGATGCTGGAATTCTGGGATGATGTTTGCTTAGCAGAGCCTGGAGTTAGATAAACACAAATGAATTTGCAGAGTGGATGGCCCAGGGGCAGCAGAGACAATTCTGAGTTTCAAAAAGAATGGTGAGGGAGAGGAAAAGCTAGAGACAGGGTGAATCCCAGAAGGAGCAGAAAAGCAATCTTTGAGCTGTTCTGCTCAGCTATATCCCTCTTCCCAACCACCATCATCATACATATGCCACACTCCCTATTACAGAGAGTATTATGCACTGAAATCCATAATATGCCTCAGACATACAGACTTAGGGATCTTTGTCAGCTCATATCAGATGTGATGCAGGTAAATCCTGGAGTTCACATTGCTTAGCACCATCAAGGTCTAATCATGTGTGTTGAAACCCAAAGTGTCTGAGACTCGACACATGAACAGGGTCACATCCTTCTCTGTTCTTGTCCTCAGAGACTCCTTTAACCTGTAGTAATCTAGAGGATGGAGGGCTTCAACTCCTACCATGAACAGACACACTGTTAATCTCATAGTTCCTACTCATGGCATTCTTTGCCACTCAAAATGAAATTAAATAGCTCCCAGAAAAGTAGCTGCAGGCTTGTCAGTACCTGGCTCTCTGTCAAACTAATAATCAGAAATTCTTGACTCTTGTTCTACCATTGAGAAATCCCAAGGCTCCAGCTTGTAAGGCATACTCCTGGAAGGCCCAGCTCAAGCCTATTTCTTCCAGAAAGTTCCCCAACTCTACCCAGGACTCACTGTGCCTTCCCCAGAATGATTTCAGTCTTCCTTTCTTACAAGACAGGAGGCCAGCTTCTTTCTTACTCGGAGAGGTCTCTCCTTGATCACCATTCTCTTTCCGAAAAAGCCTAAGCAGCCTGGAAAACATGCCTGTTTGTGAACCCAAAAGGCACTGAAGAAATATCCCACAGGCAGTTGTTGTCACCACAACACAGGTGACATCACAGAAGATTCTACTTCTTTCCTAGATACAAGAGAATGTCCAAGGAAGGCATTCCTGATGATGTCACTGGATACTGCCATGACCTACCTGCTAAATAGCTGTCCCCAAATTGTGCAGTTTCTGGGGTGCTCTTTCCTGGAGCCTCCCATATGACCCAGGGAATACCCTTTGGCAACTTCTCCATCCAAAGTTAGAGTTTTCTCTCTGCTTCATGACAAGTGAAGTGCTTCAGATGGAAAGAGTTGGTTAGGACCCTGACATGGGTACAAAAAAATTCTTTAGCACCCAAATCTCTAGAGACCATGAATGTGGGAAATTGTTCTCAATAATAAATATACCACCTGAGCCAATTCATGTGAAATACAGGCCACTTCCCGGGTTTTCCCTGTTTCCCAGAGGCCAATATCTTTCTCCTATACCTTTAACTGTATAAAACATGGATAGTATTTTCTTAATGTCCATTCCTTCATAGTGGGCATTGTTTCCATATACACATGCATGTGTTTCACAAAATCTCTGGTTTACAATCCTATCTTTTGCAAGGAAAGCTACCATTTCTTTGGAACATAGGGGCTCAACTACAGGGCAAATGTAAAATTGTAAACTTTTTCTTCTTCAAAGTATTAAGGTGCACATCCTTCCTTTCTCAAATACAAACAGACAATTGTATAAGTGGCTTTCAGTGAGCAAAGGTCAACCTGGACGGTGCACTACTACATTGTAGCCTCATAGCTGTCACTTCTCCAATAACTGTCTTCCTCAATTCCCAAGTCCAGGCATGAGGATGTTGGGGGTTGTACCATGACACTGTACTCATAGCAAACATAAGAATCAGGATGCTAGGCAGGGAGTGGGATGGCCTGAGGTCAGGTTGAATCTCAATTGTAATGGGTCCATAAGTTCAGGAGGGAGTCCCTTTGGCATTGTGGCTTCTGCATTCTTATCCTGGATGTGCTGAATCTGTGCTATAATGCCACATAACTTCACAGATGTAACAGTGTAGTCATGTATGGCTTTTGTGGGGTGACATGTGCCTTTGACTACTACCTTGAGCCACATAATATCACCATGCAAAGCTCAACAGAAGAGGGGAAGATTGTTGATGCATTAGAAGTTTGAGGGCCTTTTCTTCCCATTAGGGCACATGTTTTCCCAATGTGATTTCTCTTTTGAAATTTCACTGATGGTGTCTTAGTAGTTTCCTGCCCTGAAGGTTCCTGGATGCCCCAACAATGGGCCAACTGGATTCAGACTCCTGTTTACCAAAAGAAGGGTTGCTGCAGAATCATGCCATGGCAGCAGGCAGGTCAACTAGGCTACTCTTATGTCCAGCACACCTGGTACAGGACTGGAGGCCTGAGCTATCTGGGGAAAGGAAGCAGCACACAATATCACACAGCAATCTCTGCTGCAACTGCTACAACTGCAATAGGAGTGTATGTCTTTTTGTTTTATATTATGAATACCTACAAAGCTGTTCATTGTTAATACATGCCTTTCATCCCAGCACTCAACAGTTTGTATTTAAAATTGTTGTGGTTAGTATTCCTGTTGTTTGGTTTGGTTTTTGTTTTTAATTCCCGCAGCTAATTGCACGGCACCTAGAATGTTAAACCCATGTATGTAAAGCTGTATTATTTATGTTAGTCAATGATTTTATTCTTAGCAACCACTCCACAGATGATCCATCCCAAAATTCAGTTTCAAGTCAGGAAAACAGTCATAGAGATGTTAGTAAACTTGTATGGTCTACCCAACACATCACGACTATAGGATGACATCCCATTTTTGGATTACCTAAGAGATTGTTTATGAGATGACAGGCCTCTGCATAAGTCTGCATTTGGATGGCAGAATGCCTGGAATGGCTGAAAGAATGTCTGCTCTCTGAAGGCCATGTCTGGCCCTTTAGTGCCTCTGCAGCCTGAGGCAGACATCTGCCAGGAACCCAGGAACACTTGGCCAGGGTTTGTTCTGGACTGCATTTTGGATGAGCCCTGAGACCTGGGTGAACAGAGGCCACAAGAGTTCTGGAAAAGGTGAGCAGAGTCCATTGGGCTGCAAGTCCTCCATTTTATTTATCTTTGCTATGTACACAGTATATGTAAATGACAAAGGTATCCTGCTGTACAACATCTAGTCACTCTAGATGTTAAAGTGTTTGCCAGTGTATCCACCCTAGAGTTAGTAGAGCAATACATTTTCCCATTCTGTTAAAGAATGTAATATAATTTTTGTATTAATATATTTTTTACTTATTCACTTTACATGCTGCTCAATACACCCCTGTCACCCACATTTTCCCAATACACCTGGCACCTTCTCTGAGCAGATGAGGGCCAGATCTCTCAGGACCTGGCTTCTTCTACCTAACCAAGTTACCCTGTCCTGAGGAAAGGTGCTGAAGGAGATGGAAATGGATGCCTTCTACTTGACTTTCTTCTTGCTCCACTCCACTGTCTTTGGGAAGTTCATGCAGAACTAATCTTGAACTTGGTACTTCATCCAGATGCTCCACAAGAAGCATTGACTGTGTGAATATTCTTGAGAGGATATTTCCATCAAACCTACTCCCACTAGTATCCTGACAATGACAAAGGTAATGGGATGCTGGACCTCTATTGCAGGAATTTCCAACTTTGAAGGTCAGTATGAAGTGAATCTGGTTTATTTTTTTAATTCTTTCTAAAAATTGGATATTTTGTTTGCATTTCAAATGTTTTCTATTTCTAGGCCTCCCCTTAGAAACCCCCCTAACCCATCCCACTCTCCCTGCCTCTATGAGGGTGCTCCATGAACCATCCACTCCTCCCGTCTTCCCCCCAGCCATGGTATACCCCTACACTGGACACTGAACACCCCCCTGAGTTACATTCCAGGCCTGTAACTTCATTCATCTGCGACAACAGCTACAAGACAAGGGGCAAATGAGACTCAGTAGTCAGTTTGGCTGCTACAAGGTTGGTCCTTGAGAATGGTTTACAGAATGCTTTCAAGACTAGGGATGTCTATCTGAAAGAGAAAGAAAAAAGGCCTTAGTCCACACTGCATACTCAGGAAAGTTTATTAGATGAAAGAAGATGTCCAGCTATTTTTCGCCTACACAAATGGCAGTAGTGACAGCCAGGTTAATCTGCCTGGCTGGTAGCATTCATCAAGAGTCAAGCACTGTGCTGAGGACCTACAAGTAAGTAAGCCCCAGGCTCCTTGCACAGAATGGACAGATGGACAAAAGACTTATATCATGTGATGGTGACTGTTTTTCTGTGTGTTTACAGGGGTCCCCTCTGTGTCAGCATGAGCTTAGAAAGAGTTGACCAACAGTGAGTAATTGAACCCCTTCCCTCAATACTTCTCAAGTTGCTGATTAAAAGCCATGGTTTGACAGCATCAGGTTAGGGAGGCAGGGGATTGTTTTCTTTACACATGAAGTTTCTGACTCACTGTTAGTCTCAGAAATCAGATCTGTTCCAGCGGAACTTCTCAAGACTGAAGCATCCACTGGAAGAAATACTTCCTCAATAAATACAGTCTGAAGTCTACTGTGGTTAAAGATCAACATCAACCATCGCTCGATCCCCCTTCCGAGCTTTGCACAGGCATGCCCTCCACTAGAGGCATGTGACCTCTGCTTCAGGCTCCATCCTGGCACAATAGTTTGAAGCTTCATCCCAACACTGTTCAGCTGACTTTTAAATGGTGTTTCCTTCCTCCACCTCTGCCCCTAAGAGGACCTACTTAATTGGGCATTTCATTATTAGGCATTCCATGCCTAATCTGCATGGTTATCTGGCATGAGAGGTGACAGATCTCCTCCAAACTTGACAATCTGTGATTCTAGGGCATAATCTTGAACCCACAAGAGTACTGCATGGGTGCCTGGTGACCTAAGAAAACTAGCATGCCATCTTCAGGCACCTGTACCTAAATAAAAGTCTCCAGTAACTTCTGTCTCTGGTTTGGGGTAATCTCTTTCAATGAGAAACCACACAAGTCTGGAAGGACAAAGATCGAATGTAGGGACTGGAGAGAAGGCTCTTCATTAAGAGTATTTGTCCATCCACAATAGTACCCAGAGGGCAGTTAACAATCCTGTTACTCTGGCTCTAGGTGGAAGGAAATGCCCTCTTCTGGCCTTGGGAGGAATTGCATGTGTGTGGTGCACAGACATCCAGCAGAGAAAGCTACATATAAATAAAAGAAAATAAACAACAACCCTCCAAAACCAAGCAAAACCCTAAAAGCTCTGAATGTGTAGCCACACTAATATTAGATAAGAATAAAGCCAAGTCTCCACATGTCTGGGTTTTCTCAACATGAATACTTGGGACATCTCAATCTGGGAAATCATTTCAAGTTTACAGTTATTACGGAGGCTGTATTTCAAGGAAATGAGAGGCAGATGGCTCTGGATTTCCTGGTTTCTTGTATACACCCAGAATGAATACTCCTTTCCTAAGAGGCTTTAGAACAATACAGTTGTGACTCTCATTAATTTGGTCTGCATGACTAGTTCAGAAACATGTGAATGTGTGCACCATATTTTAGGGGTTTCTAAGTATATGACCTAAAGGATAGAGTATGGATACATTTTTCATTATTAAGTGGGTATCCACAGAGTAGGTCATGACATCCATGCCCCCTAAAAAGTACTGTGTAGAACTGGCTGGCTGGGAATTCACCATGTAGGCCATGGTGCCTGGAGCTCATAGAGATCCATCTCTGTCTGTGAATTCTGGGCCTACAGGAGTGTGACAACACACAGCAGTCAAAAAGTGAAGACTTGGAAACTGATTTTTTAATTCACAAAAATGCAGCCATTTCACTTAATAGGGGCTTAAAGGAATCTCTAATCAGCTAGATCAGTACAGTCAGTGTATATTGCCACAGCAAAATACCAAAATAATGACCAGAACAAAAGAAAGAAAAATAAATATCAAAACCACAAACCAATGGAACAAAAAGCCTAAACCCCAAACCAAACCAAACAAACCCAAACCAAAATCAATCAATCAATCAATCAAACAAACAAACAATCAAGATGAGCAGAATTCTCTTGCTGCAGTTGCGCAGCACTGAACTAAACCATGTGGACAGCCCTGAAGACAGGGTGTAAAGGCAGTTTTAGAGGTAATAGCCTATCAGGACAATGCTTCTTAGGCTTTTTTGGGGCTTTTTAGGTGCAGCCTTCCCAAAGCTAAGGATTAAAGGTATTATAGGCTTTTGAGCAAAGACTTTTAACTTTAGTTAACTCATCTCCTCTAAAGATTATCAGATGGCAGATCAAAACAAGTATTAATTTTAACTCTTGAACTTTTTCTCCTGAATTCTGAGCCACTATGGATGTGCTTCTGCCTTCTCTGAAGCCCTGCCTGGTGCAAGCTCGGCAAGAGGGGTATCCAGCACACCTCTGTGTACAAACAGAATTCTCTTGCCTATCTGGACCCTCATGTTACCTCTGCTCAAGTAATTCTACTCCTAAGAAGACGCACTTCTTGATGTACACCAATAATTTTGTAATGTAACATATAATGTACACAATATAATATAGACTATAATTTCTACCATCCTAAGGGTTCTTGATGCTTTGTTGTGGATACTCATAGCTATCCTCCTGCTTTTTCTGACACATCCAGCACACAGAAGCACTGACCTGGATATGCTATTGCTTCCTTGGCTGTGGAATGGCTGTTGAGCCTAATGCTCTTAAAGCTTTGTTCATTCCCAAGTAGGCACTTTTTACATTAATTGCAAATAGTGAGTTTCTTAAGTTCTTAGCTTGAACTATGATACAAGTTCTTACAGTTCCCACACAGGCATGTCTAATAATGTCTTGGTCCTGACCTATAACATTGAGAAATGAATAATGTCAGTTAAACAGTTGCAGCAGTAGAATTCTCTGAAATGCTATTTCACAGAAAGTTTTACAGCTACACTTTTCAGATGATCCCTCTGAAACTCTAATATGTCATCATTTATCAAAGGCGTTTTAAGAGTGGAGCAGGAATCCTAAGTTCTGTCTGTGACACTGGGTTTAACTTAATTGTGGATGATGCACTTCATATCCTGGACACATCCTTCATGCCACACACAATGGACAGCAAGTATGTAGAAGAGTCCACAGTATGTCATGCTCCATAAGTTTAGGAGCACCCATCTTGAAAGAGAGCATTACCTCCTCTGTTATACACTTTATTAGCACACCACATAACCCCCAACTTAGACCATTTGTAGACATCCTTGTGGTTCAGATTAACCACATACTATCTATCATTATTCTCTCCAGTGGGATTCATGACTGCATGGTAAATAATTTGTAGTGTCCTTAGGTTCTGTTTTCCAACAAGATTCAGCAATATTGATTAATCTGAGAAGTTGAATTTGTCTTTCACATTGATATTTTGGCCATCTGAGGCTCATGTATGATTCTCATCAGCTGCAGGTACAACACTGGTTGAAAGCTCAGGTCGTTCTCCCTGAAGGTCATGTTTGTTGTTGTTGTCCAGTTGTACTGTCACCTGATTCATAAGTGAATCCCATATATGATTCCTTTATTCTTAGCTGGATCTCATCAGAATTTCTGGGTCTGGGAGGCAACATCTTTGCCCTGAATGTAGTTCATCATGCTGCCTCTGGATACTTTTGAAATGGCGCCTTCTGTGCACATGCCTTTAAGCTGGCTTCACATTTTCTAACAATACTCAACATAGTTCTTGAGTGTGTCAGGGAGTTACCTGAAAATTTCCAACCATGTAATTGTTACTTCCCACGGGGTTTAACATTGTGTGGTAATTCATAGAATACACTTCATTGACCTAAGGGATGCTTTTTGATAATTTATTGCTCTCTTCTGGCATAATATATAAAGCATTTGATATCTGCTCTGTGAAGAAGAATTAAGTCAAGAGCAGGCTATTCCTGTAATATGTTGACCACTGTGTGATTCTTTCAGCCAACTCTTTCATGCCTGTGTGCTAATTCAAGATTCAACAAATCCATGGGGATTATCTTCTGTCCAAAGAGGTCAAATGTACTCAAAAGTACATAGACACACACACACATACACACACACACACACATGTATTCAGACCTACAGATAGACATATCCATATTCACACAGTAAATGGTTACAGCAAAGCTCCAACATGCAGGCTCTAAGTATTCCACACATATATACATACATAAGTAACACAATTGGTAAAGAGTAGAAACAATGTTCCAACCCGCTCTAACACAACCTTCACATGTACACACATGGTCGATGGATGGAAGAGACAATTCTCCAGCCACACCACACCATGCTTTATTCTTTCCTCCATTGTTTATATGTCCCAGCAAATTCTTTCAAGCTGTATACAATTACAATGTGATTGTGTTTTAGTTTCCTACCAGTAAATGATTATGATAAAAACAATGTGTTAATACATCATTAGCATTAAAGGAAATAACATTACGTATTAAGGTAAAAAACAAATTATTTTTAAAAACCTACTTACATTCATAACCAAGCAACTTATTATAGATTAACAAAGTATAAGCAAAGAAGGCAAATTTCTCAGCTAGTTTCTCTTACTGAAAGGCAGCAATTTGTTGTAATAAAAAAGAAGTAATTATTTTATTATTTATTTTAAAGTAATCTTGTAAAATTCTTAAAAGTATCACAATAAATGTAAACATTTATATAAAAATCAGTCATATCTACCTTAAATCCTCAAAATGTGTATCTACTCCTTAGCAATTCTTTATAAGTCCTATCAGGAAGCTGAGGGCAAAATAAGGGTATACAAAATCAATTAGCCCCCTTCCACCCTCAGTGAGAGTCCTGTAAGCCAGTGCTACCATGGTTTTGTTCTCTGAACAAAAAAGGTCCATATCTTTAAGTATGCCTTTGATCTTCATGGTGTTCTCTAAAGTTTTCATATCAGAGTCAGTAGTACCAAAAATGGCTACAGACCTTCACTAAAATCTTTATTCTCCCAAAGGTTTTCTAAGGGTGGTGATCATTGTCATCAATCTACATATTTTTCAGGGTGGTGACTGAATCATGATGTGCTCCACCAGCAATGCCTGAAAGAAATCAAGCATTAATATTGTGAATTCCAGAGACACTGTAAGGTGGGGGACAGGAAGCACCCATAATGTTTTCAAATAACTCATAGATTCAGAGGGTTGTGAGGGCAAGAAGCAGAGCAGTACTTCATAACAGCACAATGTCCAATGTCATCTTAATGGCCATGCCACACCAAGGCCTACCCCTGTGGCTGTGGTAACCCATGGGCTGCATTCCATAAGTTTTAAGTTATTTGTCATTCCTCCTGCATGGCTCTTGGCCAGTCACTTCACTCAAGCTGTGAAACTGGGGAATCTCCAGTTGTTTGCCTTTGGAAGAGCAAACCACTAATACAACAGAGAGAGGAACTGTCCTCATCTCTAAACTACATTATCTTCAGCAACACTTGTGAATAATATGGGGTCTACTTCAACACAGATTGGAAGAGGTAGTATGATGCTATTGGTGTTTACTCTGTCAGGGTAGCATCATGATAGCATCACAGTATACCATGCTGGATTATCCACAACATATGGAGAGCTGAGAACCAGGCAAATGTTAAGAAACTCTAAAAGGACAAAGATATAGGGGACCCACTTGGTTTTACCCTTCCTCCCAGCCTGAGCTCTTAAGTTCTTTTGGAGGACACTCAAGTAATGCTGCAGTTTTACTGCCAATAGGTGACCAACTCCTTCTGCTTCAACAGGTACTGCACTCTTTCCTCCAGTCTGTTATGCTCTTGTTCAGTAGATAATTGTGACTTGATGGAGGATTATAAGCACATGTGTTTGTGTTACAGTGTGATTGCACAGATACATGTACACTTGTGAACATACACAACTACATGTATGAACACAGAAAAGCACAGTTCATTACAATCATGTGTTCAGTTTCTCATAATTGCTAATGCAAGTGGCTATAACCTGCACTACTGTAGAAAAGAAAGTTAACTTTTGTCAGATGGAGAAAGATCACAATGGGAGGAAGAGATAGAGAACTCTGACAAAGTGCACAGTCAAGTGGACTCATGGGAGTCCTTTCCTTGCAACAAGGCACACTTAGCAAGTTCTCCAGGCTGTATAGGAAAGGCTTAGTTCCCCAGCAAGGACCAGCCCCTTGCTCTCACACACTGCTTCCCTCTTGCTTTAAGAGAAACAGTTTTCTCCAAAAGGAGCTCTCTTAACCACAGAGCAATGAGGTCAGGAAACTAGAAAATCTTCACAAACAGGAGGCAAAGTAAAATTTTAATCCCTGTAAGGTGATTTTATCAGGGATTTGATTGGCTAACAGAAGGCTGATGATCTCATGGCCAAATGATGTATGATTTCATACCAAAATATATTTAATGGAAGGGCTGGACCACATTGTACATTTTAATTCTTTGATTGAAGAAGATTGAGATAATCTCAATTTGGGGCTGCTCTAAGGAATGCTGCTAAAATCCAAATATCCCCTAGTTTCTCTGTGGACACCCACTTCTCATTCTGGAATCACTAGGTCACCTGGAAACTGCAGTTCAACTTTCTGAAGAATGGTACATGACTTCTGGCAGGGCTCTACCATGCACTGCCAACAGCAATATCTGAAGGGTCCTCATCTCCCCCAAATTTCCAGGAAGTCAATTTTAACACAGTGTGAACAAGTTTGGGATAAAAGAAGGTACTGAGTGCTGCTGACACAGAGCTTTAGTGTATCAGGAGCCTAAGTGGGCTGCACTGCACTGAGACAGACCTGTTCTCACACCTCACCATGGCTATGTGAATTCCGCTTGTGTTGGAAGCACCTGCGAACACATGGCTACTCTAATCTCTCAAAGAACAAAATCCAGGCCAAGTTCTAAAGACAGGATAACTGATTCAGTGTTTGGCAAAGGTGGAAAGAAAATGCTAGCTGGCACTGAGGATTAGAAGAAAACAGGCTGTAGGGGAGAAACAGTGAACCTCTGACCATCCAGTGAGCTGTTACCATTTACCCAGGACAGAGAAGGGACACAACTTCCAAGCTACCCTTTCTGCCTCCCCAGGACCTTGATTTGCCACAGCAGCCTCCTCCTAACCTTTGTGTACCCCATTCCTTTGGTTTCCTCCAAATGATTGTATTGTAAATGAACATTTTTTGCCTCTACAAACTCCTGAGAACTTTTATATTTACAATCACAGGTTTTGTTTGTTCCAGGGTGGACATGTAAAAAGTTGGGTGGCTTCATGCAATGTTTGATACAGAGTGGTAAAAACCTGAGTGGCCATAGTACTTTCTCACCTAAGGTGGGTACAATCATTGTTAAAGATGTTCCTTCCATGAGCAAGTGAACATAAACATGTGCAGAAAACCACAAACATGTGTATGAGAAAATACATAGAAACACAGACAGACAGACAGACAGACAGACAGACAGACAGAGAGACACATACTGACACATTCAAACATACAGAAGCAACCACAGCCACAAAAGCTCATACAGGCATCCGAAACCTACATATATACTCAACATGAGGACACAGATGCTCACCCATACCTGGGAAAGAATATATATGTGAATGCATGTGTGCTTATACACACATACAATATTGTATGAAGACCTTCACACATGGCCATATGTGCACACACAGATACACACATTCACAAAAACACATAGAGAGGGGCTCCCATCTGTACTCATATACCCACATGAACACCACTGGTAATGCACTAAGATCAAGAATTGAAAAATGAGACCTCATAAAATTGCAAAACTTCTGTAAGCCAAAGGAGACTGTTAATAGGGAAAAAATTGCAACCAACAGATTGGGAAAACATCTTTACTAACTCTGCATTTGAAAGAGGGCTAATGATACAATATATACAAAGAACTCAAGAAGATGGAATTGAGAATCAAATAACCATATTAATAAATGGGATACAGAGTTAAAGAAAGAATTCTCAACTGTGGAATACCAGGTGGCTGAGAAGCCCCTAAAGAAATGTTCAACATCCACTACTGGGCATATACACAAAAGATGCTCCAACATATAAGAAAGACACAGGCTCTACTATGTTCATAGTAGCCTTATGTATAAAAGCCAGAATCTGGAAAGAACCCAGATTCCTTTCAATAGATGAATGGATACAGAAAATGTGGTACATTTACACAATGGAGTACTACTCAGCTATTAAAAACAATGACTTCATGAAATTCTTAGGCAAATGGATGGAACTCGAAAATGTCATCCTGAGAGATGTAACCCAATCACAAAGAATCACATGTGGTATTCACTCACTGATCAATGGATATTATCCCCAAAGCTGGAAATACCCAAGATTTAATTTGTATACAAGATGAAGTTCAAGAAGAAGGAAGACCAAAATGTGGATACTTTGGTCCTTCTTAGAAAAGGGGACAAAATACCCATGGGAGGAGATACAGAGAAAAACTGAGGAACAGAGACTGAAGAAAAGGCCATCCAGAGACTGCCCCACCTGGAGATTCATCCCACATACAGTTACCCAACCTAGACACTATTATTGATGCTAAGATAGGGGATATAACTGTGAACAACACCCTGCCTCCTGCAGACTTTCTCTGCTGAACTAACTCTATGCTTAGCTACAAAAGGAAGGTCTTAGGTCTCCACCACATCTGGCTGGACTGTAGCTTCCCCTCCAGTTTAATGGAGCAGGGACCTTGAATGAGTCCTATTGCTTCTGACCATCCACTTAAGTGGAACTTAGGTCCTTTCTGATTATGGGCAGTGTGCTCTTTTCTGCATGGCTGATGGTCAATGTGATCTTGCTGGTGCTGCAGGTGCACTAAGGGTCTTGGTCTTATGGTCCTTCACCCCTGCATCACTCATATTTGTGCTCTAAGTGTGACTGTGTGGCATGGCAGTAAACAAGATGCTGGGCAAGTGTCAGTCAGTCCAGAGGTGCTGGCTGCCTAGCAGCAAACCCAAAGTCTACAGGAACTGCTGCCTGACCCAGGCAATCATTTATGTGAAGCCTCTTCCTTCATGCTCTTTTTTGTGCTGGTCTAGACATGGTAGGTGCTGGCTATGGTACTGGAGTGCCAGCTGTCTTGAACACATCTCTTCTTCCACTCAAGCCACATTACCCTGTGCTTGGGGAAGTGCTGGCAGTGCTGGTTATGGATGCCTTCTGCTTGGATTTCTTCTGCCTCCAGTTGGCTGGGTTTGGGAAGTTCATGCAGAACTATCCGGGAACTTGGTGCTTCATCCAGATGGTCCACAAGAATTAATGGGATGCTTACTTGGATTAAGACTGTATATTCATCAAATCTATTCTCATTAGTATCCTGAAAGAGAAAAAGAGAATGGGACACTAGGGATCTATTCCAGGACTTACCAGCTGGGCACATAGCACCACTACAGAAGCCCACAAACATGACAAAGGTGATGACACACAGGGGTCATAAGAGCATCCTGCTCCTTTTGTAGAGTACTTCCTAGGGTCTTATCATACCCATACACCCACAGGATTGTCATAACCAGAGTCACAGTCAAGAAATAAAGAAAGACTTTCTATAATTCAATGAAAACAAAGATGCAGCATACACAAACATTTGGGACACAAGAAAAGCAGTGTTAAGACTAAAAATTGCAGTACAGAGTGCTTCAATAAGGAATCTGAGGTTATCTTAGCCCAGCAAGTTAACAACACACCTGAGGTCTCTAGGACAAAAAGAGGCAAACCTATCTAAGAGGAGTAGACAGCAGGGAATACTCAAACTCTGGGCTGAAAACAACCAAATAGAAACAAAGAGCTAGATACAAAGTGTCAACAAGAGCAAGTGCTGGTTCTTTGAGAAAATCAACAGGATAGATTAACCCTTAGCCAAACTAAGTGAAGGGCACTGAGACAGTACCCAAATTAACAAAATCTGAAATGAAAATGAAGACATAACAACAAAAACAGGAAATTTAAAATTCATCATGTCTTACTAGAAAAGCTTATACTCAACACATCTGGAAAATCTAGATGAAATGGATGATTTTATACACAGATACCACATACCCAATTAAATCAAGATAAGGTAAACTATCTAAACAATCCCATGTCCCCTATAGGAGTAGAAAGAATCATTAAAATCCTCCCAATAAAAAATTCCCAGCACAAATGAGGCCATTGGTTCTCTAATCTGGAATGAGTCTGCACAAATCATCTTTGAGACTTTGAAGACAGGTGATTTTGGTTCTAACCATAGCACTTTAGGATACTTCCAAACTTTTTCATCTATAGGCCCATGAAACAAAAGTTACTGCAAAGGGTGTGGAACCACACATTGTAGGCCCATGGAATCACAGTGTACTAGACTTGTCCAAGCTATTGGACCCTGTATAGTCAGGCTGGTCTACTTGTTTAAGAGCTGTGGTGGCTACCAGGATTCTAGTGAAAGAAGCAGAGAAGTTAACTCTGGGTTAGCATCTTATACTTACATTCACCCCATGCAGTTGAGACTCTTCTCAAAGGAACACCAAAACCCTGGCTGTTTAATGCATGTGTGAAACAGTAGCAGGTCCTATTCCCGAACCATCCTAGAATCTGGTTTGAAAACCCCTCTGGCATCAATCTTGCCAGATGATGACCCACAGATGCTCATCAGTAACTGTAAGAGGAAACAAACATGATGAAAGAGATCGGTTTAGAACTCATGGCAACTCCCAGATTTCATGTAAGAGTTTGATGCATCACTCAGGATGGGTGGGAAATCTTCATTAAACATGGAACCAGGTACACAGGGGCTTCACCATTTATTATAACAGAAACGATTTGGACCTAAGACTTATAGCCCAAATATATGGTGAAAAAGAAGACCTGTTATCAAGTATCAGAACGCCACTATGCCTTAGTTACTGCATATGTGGATGTTATGATCTATAGGAAAGAGGGCTTATCACAGCTGGTGGGAAGGACATTAATAACAAAGAGGGATTCTTGGCTCTCCTCCAAACTATTTGCCTTCCTTTATGAGTTTCTTGCTTTCAATGCTGAGGACATAGACTTAATGACTCCTTCAGGGCCAGAGGTAACATGGAAGGGTGCTGTGTGAAGATCTATGACCTATGTACCAAGCAGCAATAGGTATGATGCATGAAGCATCAGGGTCAGGTTTCCCTCAGTACTAATAAACAGAGTCAAGCCCATGGAAACATCCTCCACCTTATCTAGGCACTCTCCTATGTCTTATCCAGTAGTTCTGTGATAATTTACAAGACTTTTGTGGAGTTAGCCTCTTTCAAGAATCTGCATGATTGGCAAGCAACACCTCCTACTCAATTACAAACTGCAGTTCATTAAGATAGATAAGCTAAACACACATTACACACCTACAGGCCATTATGCTAGAGGGGTTTTATTTGGGTGCCTACTTGACAGGAGCACAGAGCTTTGAGTTATATAGTCAGAGACTGTAGCTCATTTGCTTTGTAGGGTTCATATGATGTCACAGGTAGGAAGCAATTTGTTTTAGTGCCCACCAGAATTGCAAAATGAGTGGTTCTCATTGTCTTATTTTTTGGGGTGTTGGGCCCAGGGCAGGGGGTTTGTATTTTTCTTTCCCTTTTCCCTGCATTGCAAAATGGTCTCTTAACCCAGTCTAGACCTTGGTTCACAGTGACAGAGCCTGAGAAGCAGCTTGTCAGTCCTGTTTCATGTCAGTGTTGCTAGGGTTCTTTCCTGGAGCTTCTTTCCAGGAGCTGACTGGATGAACAGGGATGTGTGTAGAAAGGCTTCTCTCTGGCTGAGGGTTAGTGGGAGAGATGTTGGGCTTCAAGAAAAAAAAATTCTCCAACTCTCTCAACCTAGTCTGCAGAAGACTCTACTCACTAAGCGTTTTTAGTCCCTAAGGGATGGATAGCTCAGTCCTGGGGCTCACTTGAAACTTTAGCTTTTTTACATCCAATGGATCCTCCAGCATTGAGGTCTCCTTACTGTTTCCTGCTCACTTATGATTTCTGGTGTGTCTTGGGGAGGGGGATATGCATGTCTGTGCCAATATGTATATTGATGGGTGCGCTGAGAGGCCAGTTAATTACATGTGGTTTTGCAGTCTTTCTGCAACCTAAGCCCAGGTCTCTGACTGAATCTGAAACTTCCTGCTTTGGTTGAGCTATCTGACAAGCATCTTTGAATCATCTGTCACCTCCCAGCAGAGCTCCTGGTATTATTTGGTCTCAAATCACTGCTACAAGGGTAAGCTACTCATAGAGAGGATGAACATGGTAGCTCTCTCCACATTTTTACAGATTTTATTGTTTTCGGTTTGTTGTTATTGATGTAAAAAACCACTTTATTCACATGAACGAAGCCAATGCTGTCTGTTCCAGGTTCAGACACACAACTTGGCCCACTGTGCTTTCTCATGAATTTCTTGTCATTAGGCTTAAATCCCTAGGGAGAGGGAGGAGGGTGTTGGTGACCCAGGATGGGTCTTATCCTACAAACCTAGGCTCCACGTAAAGCACAGGTGAGTTTTCCAACACAATAATACTTAGTAAAGAAACAGAACCCATATTGCCAAAACTTAAAAGTGAATAATTTCATTTTTAGGCCAGCCCACTCTTCCCAAACCTTACCATTTGACCTCAGATTCCCCTTTCCAGCCCTTCCCTCATTCATTACAACTTCCTATCCCTGGGTTGGTTGGCCCACCCATTTGCGGAACAACCAGGAAGCAAACATGGTACTCATGGAACCAGAACAGGATATAGGGCACAAAGGGGTGCTCAACAACAGCTGCACATATGAGACAAAAGTTGTCTCCAAGGATTTGGTAGTCCTATTTACATGACCCTTTGGAACCTGAACACCAGCCTCTCATTCTCAAAAGGGAGTATGAGGCTGTTAGAAAGAAGAGGGCAAGAGTCCAGGAACCCCAGTGGCACATAGGATGGTTCCCTAGTCTGGTGGGAAAGCAGTGGGTTTGGTTGACTGACCACTGAGGCCATCTCACCTGGGTTCTTATAACTGGCCATCTGTTGGTCTTCAGAATCCAGTGGCCCCAGATACCAAGCTTCTTCCAGAATCTCCAAGTCTGGGTCCCTCCATGACCCAGGGACTTTCACACAGCACTCTTCCTCTCAGTGCCTACCATATGGTGGCAGCAAGAGGAGCATCTGCATCTCCAACACTCAGGTCATGGGGACAGGTGCCCCGGCTGGAAGTGACCTTCCTGGCTGTTTCTGCAAGGGCCTCTCCCTCTGCTCTACCTCCCAGGCTGCCAATGCTATTCTATCACTCTAGGCAGAGGAGCTCCTGCTCCTGTGACCACCATCCCTTCCAGCTTTATGGAATGAAGAGGTGTCTAAGGATGCCACTTCCGGAATTATCTAGGACCCAGATCATTCCTCCTGCTCTATGGTGCCTCACTCAGAGAGACTCTGGTCCAGCCTTCTCCCAGGACAGAAAGAAAGGAACTCCATTTATTGTTTTGTAATTAGAGTCTTTTATAATAAAAAGTTTTAAAATATACTTATTATAAAAATACAAAGTTAGACTTCTTTGCCTATCCTGTACTGAGATAACACCCTGGAAATTCATGGTGTGTCTTATTGGCTTCACCATGAGGATTCATGAAATCCTACAGTGCATCCCTCTGCTGACATTGTTTTGCTGAGTATTTCATGGACATGACTTTGCTTCAGGACACTTCCCCCTCACAGTTTTGTAGAGTGCTGCATTTCAGAGAAATCATTGCATGCTAATTCCCTAGCTTGCTTTGAACCTCATTAGGGATGTTTTAATATCACATGAACTGTAATGTGTTGTAAAGTTCATGGATAATAAACATGACTAACTGTCTTTTTACTGGTGCTACCAGGGTCTTCTGAGAGGGAGCCAAAGTAGGTTTAGAGAGCAGAATATGTTTCTACTTGAAGCTTTCTGGAGGATGTTCTTAAAACCCTCTTTCTTAGTATCTTGAATTGTGTAGACCAGCCTATCTGTATAGAGCTTATTAACTCTTGTAGGATCAGCAAGTATCAGCATGGGGAAAGTTTTGGAAACAGAAATAAGTACAGGCCTGACCAGCAGAGCCGGGGTTTGTCTAAGAGCCTACTACACAGCTTAGGTCCAACTCCCTCCTCAAGTGTCAGGAAATGTGCTGAAACATAGCAATCTTTGGATTGATGTGTGTGTCTCGGTGTGTTTCTGTGTGTGTCTGTGTGTGTCTGTGTGTGTCTGTGTGCTTTTGTCCATGTGTGTGCTAGCAATTTTATGTTGTGTATTTCTGTATTGGTAGGTGCTTGTTTTAGGTGTTTGTAGTATGGTTACTTGTATATACAAGTGTGTATTTAGGTATGTTTCTGTGTGTGCATGTCTGTGTGTGCATGTACGAAGGCATGAACTGGTTTGTTTCTGAACATATATGTACATATTCATATGTATCTATACATATATACACTTGGTCAGCAAACATCTTAAATGATAATACAGTCCAGCTTTAATGAGAAAACACTCTATCAGTTCACTTTGCATCACAGAAACATCAAATACAGTAGCAGGTCATCATGCCTCTCCAACTAACTCAATAGAACCAAAGGAGACAGATAATGGTGTAAAGTCAGGTATTCAACAGTTGGTAGAGAAAAACTATTCATCACTATTGAAACTGGTTGTAGAGCAAATCTATTTATCTATATTGAAATCATTTGTAGGAAAATAAAAGACTGGTACATGGAGGTGAGTACGAGGCTGCCGTGTCAAATCCATGAGCCTGAGAGTCAACAAGGCTGGCTAAGGGTCCGTGTCCCATCTCTGCTCTTCTCTATTAGCAGTGGTATCACATCTTTCTTCATTAATATCCCTTTTACAGTTCAATGCTTTCCCTTGGGAAGATTTGTATACCACACATTCTTGCTGATTATAGTGTCTCTTCAGTGAGCATGGATTCTGGGAGATGGATTCTCTGGGGATTCGCAGATGGAGGTATTCACAAGAGGAACCTAGGCAGGTTCCTGCACTCTAGATATAATAACAGCCTTCACTTGAATGGTTGCTAGGCTCCCTAGAAGACCTCTGTACAGTGCTCTTTTCAGACATTGTTATGCAGTTATTTTTCAATATAATATATATGGACTATTGGAGAAATGTGGTGTTTTATTTTAGCTCCAGAACAGTGTGTAGTTCACAATTAACTTGTAAGCTGTTTATTAAATCTGAGAAAAAATTTTAGGCCCAGATGCTCTGTGGCACTGCTTCTTTGGGGATACAAGGAAAGACCTTAGCTCAAAGGTCATACTGGATTGTCCTGCTGAATAAGCCTGGTGTTTGCTGGATAGCTGACATGACAGGTCCTCACCAGGCCTTTATGTCTTGCTCCCCTATGTCTGAAATACTCCAACAGAAACTCAAACAGGGCACAGAATAGGTCAAGGTATCCCGCAGACACAATTCTTCACCAGGAGCACTGATTGTGCAAAGCAAGTGAACCACCATTGCATCTCATCCCTATAACCATGAAAATCATGGGCTGAATTTTCTTCCTTTCTTTGGGTAACTATATATCATAAAGGCCTTTATTTTGTCTAGCCTCTGGTTCAGCAAGAGTGCATGTTTGGAAGGCTTCAGAGAAGTCCTGAGGGTCATTAAGATCTGCTGGTCATCCGGGAGGGGCCTGAGAATGCAAATTTTGCTTGTCCTCATGGGTCATCCTGAATAATTTCATGGAGATAAGTCAAGCGAAGTTTAAAGACTTTGAGGTATTGTCTGTAACATGACTCCTGCTTTGCCTTGCAAAGACTTGTCCAACAGCACCCGACCCCAATTGGGGCATAGCTACATTCATCTTGAAGACATTCTTACCATTAGTCACAGACTTTGCACTATATTTCTAAGGTCATCAACAGACGGTAGGTCTCTGTTGCAAAATCTACAGCAAGAGAATGCTGCTTAGCTTAAGAACTGTGTTTTGGTTTTGGTTACTTTTGATTTCCTTGAGTATATGATTTTCTTTCTTTTCATTTGAAGTTTTGTCATTTATTTGTTTTTGTTACTATAATTAATTTGCTGTTTTGTTAAAGCTATGTACTACATACTTTGACTCTCCTACTTTAAGCTTGTATTGAATAAAAGTAATGTATTCTTATGAATAAAAACATAATCTCTAATTTTTATCTCATAAGAAACTTCTGTATTCATGTGTGGTTCACAGTCTTATAACACTAGAAGTACCAGGTAGGAATGGACCTCTTCAAGTGTAATGTGGCTTAGTGTTCATTATTCGTTCCCAAACAGTCACAGCTACACAGAGAATTGTGCTTTTGGTGTGGATAGTGTGTCAAAATCTGTGGACCTAACTTCATGATGAAAAACATATCCATGCTGTATCTTTGTGGTCATAAATTCAGCTATGTTAAAATGCACTACTCCATGGATGCTCATGATGAACAAACAGAGGAGAAACACCAGAGTGTTTCTAATACATCCCAAGAAATAAAATTCACTAAGGGAATATCAAAGAAATTAGTAACCACAGAGCTGTATGCCTTTTATTTCCTTGAATGGTAGCATCACTTATAACTGCAAAGCAGAGATCATGAATTCCAAGATCATTTGGCAGATATTAGGATTTTTCTTTGTTTGTTTGTTTGTTTGTTTTGTTTTGGTGGTGGTGTTGTTCTACTGATGATGAATTTTGTTCTCTTGGCCTGGAAAATGTATTTGATGATATTTTTTTAATTTGGTTAGGGCGTTGTTTCTGTTTTTGCATTATTTCATTTATGTGTATGGGTGTTTTTATTGCTGTATGTCTGTACACTACATGCATACAATTCTTTCGAGGGCAGAAGAGGTCAATGGATTACACCTAGAGCAGAAGTGATGGAGGATTTTTTAAAATTTTTATCTTATGTGCATTGGTGTTTTGCCTGCATGTATGTCTGTGAAAGTGCCAGATCATGTAGTTATAGATGGTTGTAAGTTGGCATGTGGCTGCTGGGAATTGAACCTGGGTCCTCTGGAAGAACAGTCAGTGCTCTTACCTGCTGAGCTATCTCTCCAGCACCCGAGATGGAGGATTCTTAATGTGACTCTTTAGATCTTCTAAGAAACAAAGTCTCAATTGGATAAGCCTTCTATCCAGCACATGCCTGGACTTTTCTCTTTCCTTGTGTGGTGTATCAGCTGCACTGGATCACACCCAACCAAAGACAGAAGATTCTTGAGACCTCTAGGGTCACATACTTGGGGTAGGCATGCTCAGTGTTTAAACTTTGAGGCCTGCATGTAGGGCATTAGAGTGGGTTCCTGATCATGCCTCAGGATCTCTTTTTGTCAGGGTTGGAGCAGATCTCTCCTGTCTCATCCTGCATGACAATGCAGATTAGGCTTTATTAGATGAATTGCAGAATTGAAAACTCTCCTAAAGGTGGAGGTGGTAAATAAATCATGTTGAAGTACAATTAAAACAGTGTTTAGATTAAGCTTCAGACAAGCCCAGGGGGATGGAATCTGCAGCAGAGGATATAAGTCTGTGATGGTAAATATTTCAGTTCAAGGCTAGCAGGGAGAGGGATGGTAGATGTTGCCTGTATCTTTGCTCTACCTACTGCCTTTACTCTGGGTAGTGACTGTGCTACCCAGTCTAGGCCCCTCCTAGATCCCCTTAAATCTGAGGCTAACACAAACACAAACACATACCCACACAATTTTACAAAAATACTTTATCTCAAAAAGATTAGGGCATCACATACCCACCATGACCTTCTATTTTTGAGAGTATATTGATCTGTAAGTACAACCAGAAGTTAGAAATGTATAAGGCATTCAGTGATTAGTGACAGGGTTTGGTCCTGGCTGAACCCCAAGGCTGTACAAAGCATTTCTGATCTGCTTGCCATGCTATTTTCTTTCCCAGCAGCCACATCTGCTTCTCAGTGTCATCATGATTTTCTCCAATGCTGCACAGCAATTGTCCTGTCATCTCCTTAAAGTTGGAAGTCCTACTGAGATTTGTTGAAGGTTTCCTCTTATTTTGTGTCAATAATCAAAGGAAGGTAGTCTAGAATAAAACCTGCAATGGGGTCATCTCCATTTAGATCTCTTTTATGCCAGCTAGCAAAAGACAAAGTGACTTGCCCTTGATCTCCACTTATTGCCAACCCTGGTTATGCATGCTGACCTCTGCAGGTGTCTTTATACTAAAGGCTCACCCCTATATTCTACATTCATTGATTCAAAACTCCAAGAATGTGACTGAGGCATAGGTGTCTTCAACAAAACTCTAATGGTCATTCTAATGCTCAGGCATTGCTGTAAGCCACAATATTACCTTCTCCCTCATTAGAGCAGTATTCTCTAATACCAAGAAATACAGTTTTGGTGCAAACTAATAAGAGGTCATCAGGACTTTGAGACAATTGGTCTAGGGAGGAAAGGGCAGGATTAGAAATTTTGCATCTGGCCCTCTTCAGGGGTGTTCATCTTTTAAAAAATTTTAAAAGCCCTTATACAAAGAGCAAAGACACAAGTCTGGTGTATTTTAGAGGAAAAAAACAGATCCTCTGTCAGTGGAAGCTGACATCACTGGTAGTATGGTCAGCGAGCACCTCGCCATCAGATCCCATGGTCAAGGGGGTGAGTCCCGGGTCTCCTTTGCAGGTAACTTGCTCGTCTCATCCGCAGGCCTTGGGAATCTGCTCCGGGCCCAGGAGGGGTGAGGCAGGTCTCAGGAGTAGGCAATTGGGCAGTGGTGCTCCAGGCAGCCCAGGTCTGATCGGCCCTTCAACTCCTCCAGGCTCTAGGCAAGTCCCTCAGGGAGCAGGTCTCTTGGTTCTGGTGCTAGAGCACAGGGTGCTGGTCAACTTTGCAGTCAAACTGGGTTCCACCACTAAAGTTTGCCAACTTGGCAGTTTCCAAACGTTTGCCTAGATGGATGAATGACTGGTACCTCATTGTGCCATTTGGGCAGGTTTCCTAAATTGTGGATTTTCTTTCATTTTAAATCCTTGGAACACCAGTCCTACTCTTTCGGGATCTGGGAAGGATTCAGGGTTTCTCCAAAATAGTTAATACTTTTACAGAAGGCACTCTGGTGAAAGCAACTAACAGGCATTTGTAGTGGTGGAATTTAAGTCCACTTCAAATGTGATTATGCTGTTGCTTTCGGGTGGGGCATGATTCCACATCTCGATATTAAATCAAGGCAATGTATTTAATATTAACATTAAGCACATGAGGAATTAACGCTTTAAGAAACAGCACTTCTGTGAACAGCTTCCCATCTTCCAATACTTAATTGTGACAAAGCAAAAATACATTTGAAATACTCATGAGTCATGTGCTGCAAACCACTATGTATTCCAGTCATTGGGTTTCTTGGAATCTAAACTCCTGGCCATACACATGAGTCTGTGGGGCTGTGTCAATATTTAGTAGCAACAGCAAGCCAGCCATCCTATTCCAGCCAAACAGAATTCACTGTTTAACTTGGAAGGAGGCTGGTGCGTGTTGGTTCAACTCTGGGAATTCTTGACATCTCTGCACTATGATGTTTCCTGCTGGGTTTGCTCTGCAGACTGATGAAACCTCTCCTGTAGAAGTTCAATGATAGGTTTAGCTAATGTCTGGTGAAAGAAGGCATGTTTCATTTAACTGGTACTTTGGTTTCTCAGCTGGGGGCACACAGTCAACAATCACCCTTACTGACATGGGTTCTTTTCCTTAGTGATGTCCCTCAGCATGGTACCATGCAGACATATGGCTGGGCATCTCTTCTGGGCCACTCTGGCCTTCCACCCACAATCTCTAGGCAGTGGCTGTCTGTCAGCAAGCACCAACAACTCGCTGCAGGTCACCACCTGTCTATAAAGTGTCATTCTTTAAGATGCACGGCATTACCACACAGTTCTTGCTGGACTGTTTGCCTGTTCTGCACCAAAAGGTTTTTGAGAACAGACATATCATTTGACTTTGTATTTCCTGTGTCTCCCATCATTGTTCAGTTTGGTTAAGAAATTAACAGTGAACACCTATATATTTATGCATCACTGTCTGTCAGCTTGAACCACCAGACTTAAAATACACTCTAAACTTAGAGTAAACTGTTTCTTATGCTTTAGTACAATGCATGCTACTCTATTCCTAGGTACCTCATGCCAAACCACCCACTTTATAGTATTGGTTAAAGTCAGCAAATGGCATGGAGTAATATATCCTGAAGACAGACTGTAAGCATCTCACAGGCAGGCTTGAACTCTCATTCTCTTTCTCCTCTTTAATGCCTATGTAATAATCAGCCTTCTAAGAACTTGTTGAATGGCATAGATTTTACCCAGAAGTCTTTCAATGGCAATGGTCAATACACAACTCAACACAAGCAATCAGTCAAACAAAAAAGAGGAAGGTATTAACTATGTAACTGAGTGAGAAATGACCTGGCTTCCAGTGCTTAAACTATTGTCAGCAGGATTTCTCACTGCCCTTCTTTATTTCTTGTTTGGCTTTTCTGTGTTTGCTTTCTTGTGTTCACGTGAAGACATCTTTTGTCTTACATGGGTAGCGTTCTAACTTAGCAAACATGTTAAGGGTATCACTTTATTCTCTTCCACTGGAGATGATATCAGAAGAGGACTGTAACTTACCAACTAGATTTGGCTGCCATCCCTAAGCAACTCAGTGTGATCAGAGGAGTTAACTCTTGATGGCCAGGCCTGTGTCAGTTGCTTGTTTCTATAACCAGAGGATGGCTGTTACATGGGACAATCAAAACAGATTTGTGTATCTAACATTCCAAATCAGCACTTAGAACCACAAATATTTTGTGTGGTAGGGCTTTTTAAAATCTGTGGATTTTAATATGTAACATACAAATGTAATAATTTATATAATCAAAATAAGAGACCTTGCAGATAAGATAAAAGGTTAAACAGGAAGCTCATACAGGCTTTGCTTACACTTTATATAAATATGATTAGCCTGAAGATAATTTAATATACATATTATGACTTACTGTCAGATGTGGTGGTACACGCTTTTAATCCCAGCACTTGGAAGGCAGAGACAAGTGGATCTCTGAGTTGGAGGTCTGCTATCCATAGCAAGTTCCAAGTCAGCAAGGACTATATACTGGGAAGCTACTATAGAAATGTACAATTAGAATATATTTATTATGCCTGAAATTTCTGTGCAAACCCTCATGTGAGGTCCACTTGTGTTTCCATGAAAAGACTCCAGTTTTGCACTTTGGAGCATTTCAACACTGTGAGTTTTCATATGATGGATGCTCAACCTATAGTCTCCTCCAGAATGTTCCAAGATAGGGAACTCTGGAATTCCCAGAGCACCTTAGTAAGAAAATACATGAAACTGCTCTCAGGGAAAAAGCTGACCTTTAGAACTTGGAAACATTCTAAGTATTATAATCTACTCCTGAAAATAACTTTCCACTCAATAAGGCCTCACAGGTGGTCCAAAATCCCAAAGTATTTGGAATATTTTCCAGCAACCTACCTATTGTGTGCTTAACTTGTTTTTCTTTCATTGGCCAAGGTACAGATGGGAGGTATAACCTTCTAGAAGTGAATTACAGCTCATTAAAAATGATGGAGACTATGATGTCCTGTTTGTCATGCATAAGATGTGCAAAGCCAAGACTGGATCAGGCTTCATGAAGCTCTTAAGGAATAATTTTCTTGGTTTGGGAAAATTTTAACAAGCTCCTCTCCACAGGGTTGACTGAGAACGTGGGCTTGTCAGTGACTGAACACAACTTATTACCCATCAGACATAGATGAGCAGCCACTTTTACCAACAGGGCTTGTCCAAAGGACACTCTGGCAGTGCAGCCTTTTGTGCCTTGAAGTAACTATTGGGATTCAGCTTCATGAGTGTATCTTTTCTCTTTACTACCTTCAGGAATGTTTCAGCATACAAAGCAGATCATTTTTGTTACAGATTCCATCATTAACGTGGAAGCCTAGGAAACATTATCTTCCTGCAGTTCTCTATCAACTTCCTCAAGCCTTGATAATAGAATCAATGCAAAAACTGAAAAATTCATTCCTAATTCCATTTAACTTTAAGGGGAACAGGCTTTTGTCTAATTGAGAACTTGGAGTAAAATCTTCCTGTAGAAAAGAGAAACAGGCAATCCTATATGTTTCATTTAAGTAACAGGTCACTCATTGAATGAATAATTGACATTAGTGAACTGGTTGAAGGCTAGTTAAATGTGTAGCTTATTTACTATTTGAATTTTAATTGTGTTGTTCTATTCTAGTTCTCAACTGAGTAAGTATTTTACATTGTTCCATCAAACAAAAGTATTGTTTTTGGACAATGGTGGTGTATGCCTTTAGTCCCAGCACTTGAGAGAGTGACACAGACATATCTCTGAGGCTGAAGCCAGCCTGGTCTACAGAGCAAGATCCAGGACAGCCAGGGATACACAGAGAAGAGAAGCCCTGTCTCAAATACAAACGAACAACAAAACAATAGTATCATAATGGGAACAGACTTCCATTTTCTTTCTTTAGGTGGCTGAGGCCACACTATTTTATAGCATTCATGGGGGTCAGTAAAGATATTACAAACCCAGAACAATTGTGAAAAATGACTCCTCAGCAGAACCTGGAAGATGACAGTTACTTGGTAAAATAATGCCTTTAAAAGGTAATAAATAAAATCTATATACTTCAAGTGTATTCTGAATCTCCTAGTGTTGGGAAGGGCACTCCTTTCTAATCTGCTGATCTCTGTGCTCAGGTGCCTGTAGCTGAAGCTCTATAGTACAATTGAAGTGACTTGACCAATTATCAGTGCTTAGCTGTATAACCTCCATGGGTCCTGAAAACACCGGGTCCTGCATTTTTATGAATCAACTGGACCAGAACATCCCCAGAGCCTTTGGGTCCTTTCTAACACCTGTGCTTCTGAGTTTGAAAGCAAAAGTCATGATGGCCTGTATAATAGTAGTTTTGTAAGCATTTTTATAGGTAGATTACTAGAGAGGTCACCGTGTAATCAGTGACTGACTGCTTAAACCAAATAAACTGTTTTCTATAAAGAATCAGTTCTCTCACTTTAGATCAATAGCAATGTTTCTTGCTACATCATTTAAAAGGTGGCAGGAATTTTTGGTGCCAAACAGTTGCCATTTGAAAATAGACAATGTGCAATTCTAAAAGTCACAAGCATATACGCCATAAAACAAAATTATTTTCATTTTTTATTTAGCTCTCTTACTTGCCGTAATGTCATGTTTAGCCAGAAAACTCTTCTTGCTGGTTCACTCAGGCTATTTTAAAATGCAGGAATTACAGAGCCATTTTCTTTCTGGGTGGTGTGATTAGAAAGATATTGGATAGAAGAATGATTTATGTCAGGTGACAAGAGAACTCATCCTTAGACACTGGCAACTGTGGGTACTGTGGGGATGATTCTGTGTGCAATGAGGTTTAGAGCCTGAACATCTGACAGCAGTGGAAGCTTCTCCTCCAGCACACTTGGAGCTATGAGAAAATACTTAAATAAGCAAGCGGTTCAAAAACAACATGATAGGAAAAACTCTGTGGTCTTCACTTGAGTCTTTAAGATTTTTATTTCTCATTAGTCCCTGTGGAAACAACAAATTGTTCAACACACTTTTATTTTTGAATTGCTGACTGGCACAAAACACAGTGGACAGAGAAGTATAATTTGTTGGAAAGCAGATTGTGTCTGCAGGAGTTCACTAGATAGTTAAATAGCTTTTTCTAAACTTTCTGATCATTAATTCATCTCTTTTAGAAATATAAAACAGAGTATCGCTGTAGTAGGGACACATTCTGCTGTTGCCCCAAAGTGAGGGAACACAGGTGTGCATCAAGAGCCATGGATGGCAAGACAATAGAGGTGCTGCTGGCCAAGGCAGAGCAAGAGGAGATGGAGAAGCTGCAGCTCATCAAGGTGCACAAGGAGCTAGAGCTGTAATTCGACCTGGGCAACTTGCTGGCTTAGGACCACAATTCCCGGACAGTGCTGCACCAGGCCGGACCCTCACTGGAGGCTGAGCTGCGGGCCCTGGCTATGGACAACATGCAGCTTCTCATCAACCAGCTACTGGCAGCTGCAGACCATGGAGTACATGGAGGAGGCGGTGGTAGTGCACTTGCTGGAGCCTGCCACACGCCTGCCCTGCGAGAAGCTGCTGCCCTGGCCCCTGTCCGCTGGCCTTAAGGGCATCCCATCCATCCCCAAAAGAAGACTAACATCCTGTGGGACAAGGTGAGTGGCCAGTGGCAGTGCCTTGGGGCTACAAGCACGCACAGGATGACACTAAGGAATGGCTCATCAAGGTGCCTGGGAAGCCAACCTCATGGAAGACCAGTTCACCAAGAGGATTCAGGCCAAGAAAGAACAGATGGCGAAGAAAGAGATGAACCTTCTGTGGAACCTGGCCCGCGAGCACAAGATGCAGATGCCCAGCTCAGCTGGGCTGCACCCTAAGGGACACCAGAGTAAGGAGGAGCTTTGGTGGGAAGCTTCCAGGAGCGCCTCTCCAAGGAGAAAGCACCCCAACCTTCTGGCAAGAAGAGGAAGTTTCAGCCCCCCTTTGGGGACTTCCCAGCCAAGAAAAAGAACCAGTGGGAGCTACTTCGAATCATGAACAGTAATAAACCTCAGCTGGAAGTGACAAGGGCCACCAACAAGCAGATGAGGGAAGAGGTCCAAGAGGAGCCTGCCAAGAGGAGGAAGATGAGCCAGAAAGTCAAGAGAAAAGGGGGCCGGCCGGGACCTTCCTGCAAGAGAAAGGGCAGCCTGCCTACTGAGTCAGGGAGAGAAAAGGAAAGGAGGCCTGGGAGGCAAGAAGCATTCCAGGCCGCCTGAGTCAGGGGGCAAGAAGACAGGAGTGCTGAGCCAAGGTGGGAAGAGGAGGAAGTAGTGTTCTCCCACCTGGACCTGTTCTGAAAAGCTAGGACTGTACTAAAGGTTAAGTTGTGCGTGCTGCAGGCTGGCTCAGGAGGTGGCTGCTGTCCTCAGTGAGATTGACATTGAAGTGACAGGTTTGCCTCCCCAAGAGAGTCAGTGATGAACTGTGAACTAATGGAGATGCTGACTGGAAGTTAGTGTATTTTGGATCGTGAGAATTATAGAAATGATATGGTCAGAACCAGGAGTAAGTTAAGGCCTGCCTTTTTTATCTTGACTTTGGATAGTGGGTAAGAGTTGATCAGATATCTGAGTTATAGTAGATTGGTTTCAACATTTTTGCATTATTTTTGTAACAAAGCTTCTATATTTATCAAAGCAAAGGAGGATGGGGGAAAATTACATCCACCTGTGATTTACAAGTATTGTAAAGGTATGCTTTAACCTGATGTTGCTTTTAACTTTTACTGTTGGTAGGAGTTGTATGTGAAGTCAGTAACCTGGGTACCAGTACGGAGTGTGCTTGAGAAAAACAAAGTAGTTACAATGGTTATAAAAAGACCCCTCCCTGGGCGGTGGTAGCCCATGCCTTTAATCCCAGCACTGGGAGGCAGAGGCAGGCTGATTTCTGAGTTCGAGGCCAGCCTGGACTACAGAGTGAGTTCCAGGACAGCCAGGGCTACACAGAGAAACCCTTTCTCAGAAATAAATAAATAAATAAATAAATAAAAAACAAAAATAAATAATAAAAAGACCCCTTGTATCAGAAAAACTTTGCCACTAACTATTAATACTAAAAGTATAGTGCTTTTTGATGTTGGTTCAGGTTGTGCATTTGGCCAGTGAATTGCTTTAAGTGATATATTGGAATCACACTAAGTAATGGTAATTAACCTTGTAATGGTAATTAACTCCAGAAAATGGTTGTCATTTTGTTTGTAACTGATGGCTTTTGTTTAATTGGCTTGAGTTTAGCAACTGCTGGTCTGGAATTCAGTATGGAGCCAAGGCTGAGGTTAGAGAGGAGCAGCCACACCCAGCAGAAGACTTCATGTTTATTTCTGTCCTGGATGTTTTCCCCTGTTTTATTGTTTTATTTTTGGTCTTAATAAACTTGTCTTTGCAAAATTAAATTATATATATATATATATATATATATATATATATATATATGCAAAGATTAAGACTATATAATGAAATTCATACTTTCATTGATTTAAATCACCCTGCTATTCCTGCTGTTCTCATAAAACCACAAGCACATAATGAAATTCATTTCTATACTAGGATTGACTATTATTCCAAATCCTTTTCATTTTACCTAATAAATCCACTGCTGTTTCTCTGCAGAATTGCCACCTTTGATCATTGTCATAGTGATACTACCTGGCTGAAGGAAGTAGCCCAGGACAACACAAACAATTTGGAAAGGACTTACATGATTTTTTCACTCTTACACCTGAGAGGTTAGGTCACATTGCAACATAGATTCAGAAGGCAGAAGCCACAGATGACAGTGCCAAACACAGTCCTTCCTGAACTACTGGACACATTTAAATGGAGGTTTCACTGGACCTCAGTGAACTCTTGAGTTCTCACTGGAACTCAGAAAGGTAGATATTGGAGAAGTGATGGCTAATGGAACTACAGAGCAGCAATCCAATGTCCCTGTTGACCTTTGCTCAAGATGCCTACTATGTCTGGTTGTAATGGAGAAAGGGAGAAAGTGGGGTTTTATCTTCTGAAGAAGAGACATAAACTTTACAATTGGATATTCCCTTGGACTTGAACTCCTTCCTATATTGCCATGAACAAGGGAGTTTACATTGCAAAAATGGGATTGTGGAAACACATGTCTGAATATATTGAAGCAATATCTCCCCTGAAGGCATGTGCACAATTAGAAGATATAATCCAATTTGCGTAAGATTAAAGGTGCTGGAGAACCATTGTTGCCTCTGGGAAACAGGACACCCTGGGGAAGTGGACTGTAGTACATGAATGGTGCCTAAGGGTAGATTTATCATGGAGAAGAATCTCCCTCAAGCAAGGACCCTAGACCTTTAGGTATAACAAAGATGAGCTGCCCATGCCAAGGCCCTAACAAACTCTCCCATCCAAAGTGCTTGACTTGTAATGAAACAGAGAAAAATCTCTAGCTTTGAAGGAAAAGTTGCCAAGGTGTATCCCCTGAGTCAAAAGAGAGACTCCAGGAAAGGGCACCTCAGAAACTGGTCAATGTGGGGCAAGCTGGTCAGCAGGTAGGCCATGGCAGTTTCCAGTGACATCATCAGCAGTCACTTCCCTGGACAATCTCTTGTATTCAGGAGAACCCTAGAATCTTCTGTGATGTCACCAGTGTTGTGGTGACACCAACTGCCTGTGGGGTATTTCTTTAGAGCCTCTGGGTTCACAAGCATTCATGTTGTCCATGCTGCTCAGGCTGTTTCATAGGGACAGTACAATACAACCAGAGACCAGACCTAGGCAGAAGGCATTCTGTAAAGCAGGAAGAAGGAGATGGCAGTGGGGAAGACACAGTGAGTCCTGAGCAGTGCATGGGGAAGCTTCCTGGAGGAGGGGCGATTGAGCAGGTCCTTACAGGAGAAGGGCTTAGCATCTGGAGCCTCAACATTTCTCAATGGCAGACCCAGAGTCCAGAATTTCTGATGATTACTTTCGCAGAGATCCAGGAATTGACAAGCCTTCAGTTGCTTTGCTGAGAGATCTGAATTTCCTGCTGAGTGGCAAAGGATGCCAGGAGAAAGTTCTGTGAGAATAACAAAGCCTTGCTCTCAGGATAGAGTGCTGAAGCATTTCATCCTCAATAGATTCCTGTAGGTTACATGAATATGTGATGCCAAGAGCAGAGAGGGATAATCCCCTTGTCATGTATCAAGGTCTCAGAGACTTTGGTCTGGAACACACATGATGTGGGCTGAATTACAGTCTGGGATAAGTGTAGTAGTGTGTGGTATCTCATCATGCATTTAAGAAGCAAGGATAGGTGTTGGCTTGTGGGAGATGTTTCGTGCTGGTGTTTATGGTCAATTTTTTTTTTTTTTTGTGCTAAGCAGTACAGACTACATCTTCAGATATATACTGACAATACCCTCAATTTCTTCTTGACTGGGAAAGCTTAAGCACTTCAGGGTTAGTGGGACTGCAGTAGGGACTGAGCCATATGTTTAGTGATGGTGGTTGGGAGCAGGGACATAGGTGAGGAGTCCAGCTTGAAGATAGCGTTCCTGCTCTTTAAGGAATTCACTGTTTCTCTAGAATTCCCTCTTCCTCAGGCTTCTCTGTGGGAGTAAGTATGGTTTCTCCTTTTCCTGTCATATTTTCCCTACAAGTTTCCTTGTGTTTCTCTACCTGAAGGGTCTGTTGGGAAAGAGTCCTCCCAAGCCTACACCATCAGTGAGCAGGAGCAGAGAATGAAGAGGTTGGAGAAGCTCAAAAGGGACCTCGAAAGAATGAGTAACGAGAGAGATGAACTCTGGGGAATCCTGGCACATTATAATGTCAAGGATTTGAACAACAGGTAATCATTATGCCCAGTTTTCAGTTGACTATCTTGGGCCCTCTCTGTTGACCCTAGATTTCCACATATCACAGGAGGCTACAACTCCAGGCTGTCCTCATGTCCAAATGCATTTTGCTGATTGGATATTCGACACAGAAATTGAAGTTCAGACAGGAGTGACATGGGGTCACAAGCTCTTTTGATTCCTCCAAAAGAAAACTATAGCCTGTGGCATGAATCATTCAGGAAATAGCAGTATTAGTGTGTGAGCTCTTATCATGCATTTTAAGATGCCTGGACTGGTATTGCTTTGTGGGAGATGGTAGCTGCTGTGTGTTTATGGTGAATCATTTTTGTAATTTTCTGGAGCTGCTTTGGGTCCATTTAGTCCTGTTAACAACTGGGAGGACCTGGTTCTATATGCTGCCCCTCAGTGTGACTGGATTTCTGGCAAGTCATCACTGCTTTTTTCAAATTCTGTTCAGTTTACACTGAGATAATGTTACATAACCGTATGTACTTGACATTGTGATAGTGTGTGTGTGTGTGTGTGTGTGTGTGTGTTTATGTATGTCTGTGTGTGTGTATTCCACTTAAGATCCAGGGAGTCTGTGTAATGTGATGGGGCTGGAGACTTTACCTGACTGACTTTTTAGGTAATGATAGTGATGAGGCCATGGAGGGTCACTTGTAGCATCACAGCACATGATCTCTGTGTGCACCTCTGATGGGCATTAGAAAATCCGGATATAGGCAGTAAAACCTTTTCCCTGTAAATACTGAAGTGTGGAATTTATGTAGTGATAGAACCAAGGATTGAGAAAACCTTGTCTACAAGGTGAAAAAGTGTCATCACAGGGTTAATTTGGACTCAGGACTGTGGCATAGGCTCCTGGAAAGTTCTTGGAGACCTAATATATTCCTTCAAGACCCCTCATGGAGCCAAAGCAGGTCAGCTCCCATTTTTTAGTTCCCTAGCTCTACTGTGCCCAGATCAAGTGTAACAAGTTTAATAAGCACCAAGAGGACCCAGTACAAAGGCATTAGGTTTTGGCATATATGGGCTAGAGTAGTTCACGATTCAACTTGAATTGATGTAATCCTTGAATCCTTAGTTTAGGGATTATTTGCTCCTTGGGCCACACCCTTCCACAGGTTCAACTTTGAGATGATCATGCTGGAGATGCAAGACGACCAGGTGACTCACGATCTCAAATACATTCCGCAGCAGATCAGTGAGGCCTTGTATAAGTGCCAGGAGTTGACTAAAAATAATCAACTTTACAGGTGAGTGACTAACACTGTTGATTCCCCAGCACTAGGCACAGAATGTATCTGCCCATCATTTTCTTTAAAACAAAGTGAGGACTCTGGTTCTATACTGTTTGCCTCTCAACAGGAAGCTTCCTCTCTCAAAGAAAGGCTCTAGGATTGTGATCTCTTGAAATCATTTTGATCAAGTGTGATGAGTCTGTGAGCCCCTCCAATCATTGTCCTTCCCAAGTCAGTATCCACTAAATAGAAAAGGTGTGCACCTAGATGGAGACATCAATCAACCTTGAGTCTCTGGAGCACTGAAAACACATTTACAGATCTGGTTTGCATGAGACACATAGAATGATGTGTACCTGTTGGGTCTCCTCTCTTCTCCTAGAGAAGCTTTGACCTGTCTGTACCTAGAGGTGGTTCTCTAATACCAAAGACATGTATGCAATCATGGGTCCCATGTCCTCTTCTGGGAGATACATGAGTCCCTGTTGGTGTCAGGGATTTCAGAAGTACCTTGAGTCTTTTGGAATGTTGCTTTCTTCTGGATTTGACTTTCCTATATGTGAGGTCCCATGGCTACTCTGGTCTGTAGTCTGGGGCTGTCTGGGGATCAGGGCCCATGATGAGAAGGGATGGTAATTGGAGAAGTGGGAGGAAGATGGATGGTGCCTGGGAATAATCACCATTTCTTCTTTGTGGTTCAGCATCAGGAACTGTCACCTCCTGACAGAATCTCTTCATATGAAGAATGAAGTAAAAATGCTCTGGAATGAAAACAGGCAGCTGCTTAAGGAGCAGATTACACTGGACGTGTGTTCTAAGGAAACAAGTAGGCTATGTGTGGAGGCCAGCATGAAGATCTATGACAAATTTTCCAAGCATATCCAACAGGTAAGATGCATGGAGGATGGTTAGGAGCAGGTTGCCCTCATGTCTAACCATAAACAATGTCAAGCCCAGATAACCATCCTCTACCTTGTCCAGGTACTTTCCTAATTCTTATCCAGTTGTTCTGTGATCATTTACAAGACTTTCTGTGGAGTTAGGCTCTCTCAAAAACTGGATGATTGGCAAGCACACACTCTTGATCAACTACAAGCTGAATTTCATTAAGATAGATGGGGTGAACACACATTACACACCTACGTGCCATTGTACTAGAGGGGTTCTATGTGGCTGCCTCCTTTGCAGTAGCACAGAACATTGAGTGATGAAGTCAGGGCCTGTAGCTAGTTTGCTTTGGACCCATGGCTCCAGCTGCATATGTAGGGGAGGATGGCCTATTAAGACGTAGTTGGGAGAGGAGGTCCTTGGTCCCATGAAGGCTAGATGCTCCAGTGTAGGGGGGAATTCAAGTGTATGTAGGTATATGGGGGGGTCAGTGATGGTACATCCTCATTGAAGGAGGAGGAGGGGGATAGGATAGGGGGTTTCTGGGTGGGGAAGATGAAGAATGGGGATAAAGTCTGAAATGTAATAAAATATCTAACAAAAATTATTTAAGAAAAAAAGGTGGGGGTAGAGGTCTTGTGTCTTTTCTCTTCCTCAACCCTACATTGCAAGATGGTCTCCTAACTGAGCTTAGACCTTTGTTCATACTGACAGAGCCTGACAGATAGTTCACCCATCAGTCCTGGTTTCTGTCATTGTTGCTAGAGTTCTTTCCTGTAGCTTGTATTCAGGAGCTGACTGGATGAACAGGGATGTTTGAAAGACTTCTCTCAGGCTGAGGGTTGGGGTGAGAGATGTGAGGCTTCAAGAAAAAGATTTCTCAAACTCTCTCAACCTAGTCTGCAGAAGTTACTAAGTTTTTTTAGTCCATATGGGATGGATTACAGAGTCCTGGGTCTCACATGTAACATCATATATTTACAGTCTACATTCAGTGGTTCCTCCTGCATTTTGGTCTCCAAACTGTTTCTTGCTAACTTATGATTTCTGGCATGTGTGTGTGGGGAGGGGGGGAGTCATATGCATGTCTGTGACAATATGTATATAGATGTGCCTGTTGAGAGGCCAGTTAATTACATGTGGTTTTGATCACTCTATCTGTTTTGGTTAAGCTGTCTGACCAGCATCTTTGAATCTTCTGTCACCTCCCAGGCAGAGCTCCTCGAATTGCTTTGTCTCAAGTAACTGCTACAAGGTTTCATAACTCACAGAGAGGAAGAACATGTTCATATGTTTCATTGTTTTGAGTTTTCTTGTTGCTGTTGTAAGAAAACAATTTCTTAACTTAGAAGAAGCTAATGCTGTCTGCTCCACGTGTCAGATACACAACTTGGCCCACTGTGCCTTCTTATGAGCTTTCTTGTCATTCAGTTGAAATCAGCAGGGAAAGGAGGAGGGCGTTTGTTTGCCAGGATGGGTCTTACCCAAGACACCTAGGCTCCACATAACCCACAGCTGTGTTAATCAACTCTTTATCAAACAAACAGAACCCATGTTGCCAACACTTAAAAGTCAATAATTTCACATTTAGCCTAGCCCACCCTTCTGAAATCTTACCATGTGACTTCATTTTCCCCTTCCCAGTCCTTCCTTCATTCATTACAATTTCCTAGCCAGGGGTTTGGAGGCCCACCCATGTGAGGAACAACCACAAAGCAGACATGTAACTCCTGTAACCACAGCAGGATATGGGGCACAAAGGGGTGCTCAGCAAAAGCTGGCTGCACACATGAGACAAAAGGTGGCCCTAAGGTGGTCCTATTCAAAGGAAACTTATGGACCTGAACACCAGCCTCTTGTTCTAAGATGGGAGTGTGGGGCTCACCACAGTGTCAGTGTCAGTTTACTTTGCATCAAGGAAACATGAAACAGAGCAGCAGGTCATCATGCTGCTACACCTAGCTCATTAGAACAAAAGGAGACAAATAGTGGTGTAAAGTCTGATTGTCAATCATTGGTAGTGGGAAATCTATTTATCACTATTGAAACTGGTTATAGAGGGAAATCTATTTACCCATATTGAAATCATTTATAAGAAAAAAAGCACTTTAGCACATGGAGGTGAGTAGAAGGCAGCTGTGTCAAATCCATGGGCCTGAGAGTCAACAAGGCTGCTTAAGGGTCTGTGTCCACCTCTCTGCTCTTGGTGGATAGTGACTGCCTGCTGGAAGGTCAGGTGGCTCATTGCATCTTCTCAGCATCCTAGTTTGTTTTCCTCATTACCTCCTACCATTTTTTCCAACTTTGCCTAAGCTTGACTCAGTTATCTTTGACCTTTGAGTTTTTCCTGGGTATAACTCTTTGAAACACTGAGATGCTTGGTGTTGCATCTGCAGCAAGAAGAAGGCCCATACCTCTGATGAGGTAATAGAACAGGGCTGCCTCAGAAAGCCACTTAGGCTCCTGGTAGTCTAAAGCACTCACCCTGTGTTCTGTCTGTAGCACTCTGTAAAGGCTGTCATTCAAAAGTGATTTGGTTTGAGTTAAAATCATCCTCAAGGAGGGCTGGAAGAAAAGAGGAACTTCAGACATGGCTGATGATATAAAATGGGGCATCCCTGTGAGAAGCCATGTCCAACTCTTCAGAAACTGTACAGTTTCTCTACTCCCCATTTACCCAGTGACTTCAGAACAAGAAGTAGGTGTCCACAGAGAAATTAGGGCAAATCATGGTTGTAGTGGTACTCCACAGAGCTGCCCTGAAGTAGAAACTATCCAGATGTTCTTCAGTCAAGGAGTGAACAAGTATATTGTAGTACAGCCCTTCCATGAACTATTGCCTAGGGTGATCATATATACCACCTTTTGGTCTTGAAGTAGTCAGACTTCTTTTCCACAAAATATCCCTGACAGTATCTCCTTAACTGAAAAAAGGTCTCACTTTGCATCCTGGTTACAGAGATTTCCTAGTTGTCTGGGCTCATAGTTTTGGTTACAAAGCCACACAGGCTTTGGAAAATGGAGGGCCTATTGGAAGATACTGCTAACTTTAGAGTCCCTGAGAAACAGGGAGCCAGAGGCAGGAACTGGCTTGTCCACCCTGATCCCATGTGCCTTTGCTGGGAACCAAGCCGACTGTGCACAGCCTTGGGAACTTCCTAAGCAGGCTTGCATACCAGGGCAAAACTCCATATTTCTATCCTTTGTTTATTAGGGAAAAGCATTTATTTTATTGAGCTGTCTATAGGCTATGACTACCATGTTCATGTCCCACTCAAGGTTTTTTTTTTTCTTTTTTCTTTTCTTTTATTTTTTAAATTTACTCAGATTATGTTTGTGAGTACACTGTCTCTCTCATCAGACACACCAGAAGAGGGCATCTGATTTTACTAAGATGGTTTGTAGCCTACCTTGGGGTTTTGGGGAATTGACCTGAGGACTTCCAAAAGACTCCAGGATTTTTCAATTCAAGGGTTTATTTCTTATGGCTTTATAGTGTCCTGGATGATCTCTTATATTAACATGAATAGGGAAAGTCAAAATGTTTCTGCAACTGTATGTATGAACATGTGCTTGTGTGTGTTCTGGAATGTGTGTGTCTGTCTATGGGTGTGATTGTGTGTGTGTCTATGTATGTGTTGGTGTGTGTGTGTGTGTGTGTGTGTGTGTGTGTGTGTGTTTGTGTGTGTGTGTGTCCATTGCTGGGCTCAAAAAATGCAGGATCATTTTGCTCTCTCTGAGATATGAGGTACTAGGATGAGCTAGCAGGAGCCAAGAAGATTTCCTATACCTGTATAACTGTATTTTTGGGTCTCAGGCCTTCCACACGATTCTCTGCCTCAGTCACCTAGGAGCAGCTCAGAATATTGTTCTGATCTAGTTTAAAAGAATTCCTGTCCATGATCATTCTTGTAATTCACAGAGTTTGTGTCCATTGTGTACTCTTTCTTCACTACTGAGCTCTCTGGTATGACCTGAGCCTATTGTCCCTTAAGTCACCCCACAAATAATACCACAGGAACTATAAATATAGCAGGGGTATCCTTTGTCCTTCATGAATATTTGTTTTAAAGTTCAAGGCTTTCCCTTGGGAAGATTTGCATGCAGCACATTTTGCTGATTATAGTATTTCTTCAGTGAGTATGGATTTCCTGTGAGATGGTTTCTCTGGGGAGTCACAGATGCAGGGGTTCAGGAACCTGAACCAGGCAGGTTCCTGCACTCCAGATATAATAAGAGCCTTCACTTCAATGGTAGCTAGGTTCCCTAGAAGGCCTCTGTATAGTGTTTGATTCAGACATTGCTACACAGCTATTTTTCAGTATAATATATATGGGCCATTGGAGAAATGTGGTGTGTTATTTTAACTCCAGCACAGTGTGTAGTTCACTGTTCACTTTCAAGCCATTTTTTAAATCTGAGAAAAAGTCCCAGGCCCAGGCGCTCTGTGTCTCTTCTCCTTTGGGGATACAGGGAATCATCTTAGGCTAAAAGGTCATATTGGATTGTCCTGTTCAATAAAGCTGGTGTTTGCTGGATAGCTGACATGGCAGGTCCTCAACAGGCCTTTGTCTCTTCCTCCCCTAGGTCTGAAATACTCCTCCTGAACCTTAAACGGGCAGACCAGGTCAAGATTTCCCTCAGACACAACTCTTCACAAGGAGTGCACATGTTGAAGTGATTATTACCATCGTTGGCAGACTTTGGACAGTATTTACAAGGCCAGTAACAGGCTGTAGGTCTGTGCTGTAAAATCTGCAGCTAAAGAATGCTTCTTAATTTAATTATAATGTTTTTTTGATTTGGTTAGAATTTTGATTGCTTTGAGTATATGGTTTCTTTGTTTTGTTTTGAAGTTTTGTTGTTTTTTTATTTTTTTGTTATTTTATTAATTTCTTGTTTTACTAATTTCATATAGTATATACATTGACTCCCCCACTTTAAGTTGGTATTGAATAAATTTAATGTATTTCCATGATCCATTTGTTATGTTTAGGTTCTGCTTCTGTAACAACACTCATTTGCCTGGAAGTCACTAGGAAGACTATGGTCTAAACATAGGCAGAAACATGGAGGCAGAAACTGAAATAGAACCCGTGGAGAAACATTGCTCACTGGCTTACTCCTTATGGAACCTACTTTCTTATAATATTCAGAACCAGGCCTTCAGTTGGCAACACCCACAGTGGGCTGGACCCACTCCTAACAATAATTAATCAGAAAATTGTCCAATAAAGTTGAATATAGGCCACCTTTATGGAGGTGTTTTCTCAGTTGAGGGTCTCTCTTTTTCCGATTGTTTCTAGGTAATGTCAAGTTGATCATAAACTAGCTAGCATATTTAACAATGATAACTATACCCTGAGAAAGAAATCAACGAAACAATTGGATTCACAACAGCCTACAAAATCAAATGATATTTTGGAGTAAACCCAACCAAGTACATAAAAGACATCTAAAGTCTAAAACACTGAAGACATTGAAGATGACACTAGAGGGTAGAAAGATCTCACAGAACCACAGATTGGTAAGATTAATATTCTGAAAATGACCAAGCCTAATTGTCGCAGTGCGTGTAGATCCATGCCCTCACATTTGCCCATCATAGGAGATCATATAGCTAAATAGCCAGGGTAGACTTCCCTTTACCTTATAAGGTCATGTCTAGCATCACCTGGAATTCCTCCTTGTGCTAATGAGGCATCTTCAGCACACTGGCCACAGCCAATGATATACACTCAAACTGAAAGCTTTTATTCACCCTCCAAAGGTTTAAATAGCCTTTGATCTCCCCTTAAATGCGCTGTCTCACTGAAGCTGCTCCCCTAGAGTCTGTTTTAACACTCTCAATGCAGCCTGACATCTCTTTTGTTCTTGCCATCCACCTTGCTTCTCATCTCTAGATCCACTAATTATGATCAGTTGTAGGCTGATCAGGACACTATGGGTAGGTAGTCAGAAACTGAATAGCAGATGTTGTCTTTGGTTGCCTCCCAGGATCTGAAGGTAAGTCCCCATTGCTGAAGATACTACAGATTTTAACATAAGACTTAAAGAATTCAAGCAAGTTCTGACCCAGAGCTTCCACTCTGAGTAGTTTTCACACAACCACTGGGTGAAATGCAAGCTGTAAAGACAGGAAAGCACTCAATACTTCTACCTACAAAGCCAGTGAACCACAACATGGCAAGTTCTCTCCAAAGTTGTAAAAGTGGTACTTCTATCTTGGTGGTAACCAACAACTGTGTAATTGAACTCAAGGAGTGCTCAACAGGAGGGAAATGACAACTGGCAACTTAGCCAACTGTTTGTGAGTAGTCATACATGGGTCTTGGGGAACATGCTACTGCCGCTTTCCTAAACCAGCACAAATCCAAACTATATTCTGAGTACTTATCCTTCTATCCAGGGGTAAGTAAGGCTCTCACCCTTTATTAAAGAAGCTCCTAACTGCAGCAGACAAAGACCATGCTCATCAAAACGTAGGTAACCACTGACTGTAGGCTGCCCAGCACCATTTGATACATGTACAACACAATCCCTATACATTAGTCTGTGGGGCCATCTCAGAAGTGGGGGTAGAAAGGTTGTAAGAGTCTGAGGACTAGCAAGTCTGCTGTGAGACTTCTTGACATCACAGGGAAGCCACATCCATAACATCACAACAATATGGCTGCTCAAATGAGACCTGAACAATGATGACATCTGCTGACATGCCAACATGGATGGAGTAGTCTCACATGGTTCCAGATCTAAATAAAGAGCTGTGGGCAATTAACAGCAGGTGAGAGAGGTAGAATTAGTGTTCTCCAGCATGAGCCCTCTTACTGGTTATCTATTACACAATAGACATCTCTAATAGAATAACAAAACATCAACAAGTAGACAACAATACATGGACTTATCAGGCTACACTTATATATTTATTCTAGTGTGTATAACAAATGTAATTTTAAAAAAGAGACTGTGTAGTTGATAGTGAGTAGGACACACAGGTGTAGTTGAAGTGAAGAGGAGGGAATGTTATAGATATATTTTAATTAAAAACACAATTAAGAAGGAGACAGGGAGAAAGCTAGAAAGTTAGCTGTGTGCTGGAATTCCATTTACCCCTTCTCCTAATTGGCTAAGAAATGAGCAAGCAGCTTTACATGCCTGTCATCACATCTGCCACTACATGATGACCCAATAGCGAACCAAATTAAGACTTGTCCTAACTTGCTTTTTGTCAGGAATTTGGTTTCAAAAAGGAAAATAGTGACTAAGGCACAGATCCATCTGACCCTTGTAAGACCCCATCTCGCATTGTTAAGTCTCTAATTTGTCTGTCCTAGATAATATTCGAGTGCTGTGCATAGCCAAGGCAACTCTTGTGAAAGAAATCATTTCATCTAGGGCTCAATTACAGTTTCAGGAGTTTAGCACATTTTCCTCTTGGTGGATAGTATGTCAATATGCTGTTAGACACTGGAGCACTGGTAGAGAGCTACATTCTGAGCTGTAGGCATAGAGGCAGGTATACAACTGGGCCTAGCATGAGCTTTTGATACCTCAAAGTCCATCTTCTAGAAGGCCGCACCTCCTAATCCTTTTCAAATACTGCCACTCTCCAGTGACTAATCATTCAAGCATATGAGCCTATGGTGTCCATTCTTATTCAAACCACCATATAGTCTATTACTAAACAAGGTCAAAGCTTTAGGAGACCACGGCGTCAATTTCTGAATCAATCAAATCAATCTATAAGGGGGCCATAGTGTTTTCTAAGGGTATTTATATATGTTTGACCCTGGGATGAAGAGGAAGAGGAAGAACTGGATTTATCTGGGAAGAATAGATTGCTGTGTAGTGTGGGGAATTAGCATGATTGCTTCAGGCATTGGAGTTCTTTCCCCTTGAGGCACAATCTAAATAATTTTTAAAAAACAATGCTCCCAGAAATCTTGTGTTTTTCAACACTGGTAAAAGTTATTCACTGTGTTCTTCAGACCCAGTATCAAATGTCAGAGTAGGACAAATGTATCATGACTAATGAGAGGATAATTTCTCTGTTTAATGAGTTAATAAAAAGTACTTACAGAAGCTAAGGTAAGATGAAGTACAATAAGGGTCATCAAAGATAAGTTGTGACCATATGTGTATTTTCATTAAGTGTTTGCCATCGTGGCAATTATACAATGGGATCATTCTTTGGGTGTTGTGATCTATACACTTGGTTGTAAACCACAGGATCTCCAGGCTCTGAGAGACCCTTTTTAGGAAAGAAGCAGCTGAGGTTGATCCAGTGGAAGCTCCATGTGCAGGGTAGGAAATGCTAGGGTGCTGAGGCAGGAATGGGTGGGTAGGTGAGGCAGCACCTGCATAAAGGCATAGGGAGGTGGTATAAAAGTGTGTTATAGAGGAGAAACTGTGGAGGGCGATAACATTTTGAAATGTAAATAAATAAAAAAACCAAGAAAACACAAGAGCAAAAGAACCTTAGACAAATCACAGATGTAGGAAACCCTGGAGATGGACAACCTACAACAGAGATCAGGAGCTAAAGATGCAAGCATCATCAACCGAATACAAGAGATAGAAAAATGTATCTCAGGCATAGGAGATACCACAGATGATATTGACAAGTCAGTCAAAGAAAATACAAAGTGTAAAATACCTGTAACCCAAAACATTCAGGAAATTCAGGACACAATGAAAAGATCAAAAATATTAGAATAATAGAAATAGAAGAGGGTGAAGATTACAAGTTCAATGGCACAGAAAACATATTCAACAAAATCATAGAATTTTGGGTTTTTGCTCAAAGACCATCTGTTGGACTCTAAAGATACAAAACCAGGGAACTTGCTCCCCAGAGATACTCAAGGACAGGATTCCTTGCAATAACATGAGGTTTATTAATCATAAGATGACTAGATGATAACCAGGATAGTAGGGTTCTCTTGTATGCAGGCAAGAAGAACCCCAAATTAAAGCTAAGGGCAGCTTATATACTATTTTTACAAAATTTATGAGGGCAGTAATACAGTTACTTCTTAACAATAACCATAAAGGCCAAACTCCAACAGCCATTCCCAGGCCTGGTTTCTGTTCCCAGGCCTGGTTTCTAAGTAACTCAGATTTACACCTTATCTTTTTTACAACAAAGAAGGTCAGCTTAAGTAGCTTCTGTTCACCAAGGTTTACTTGTTAATGGCTCATAGACTCCTATCTTGGGTCTTTTTTTTCCTGGAATGTTTGTTTGAGTCTTTGGAATGTGCTCTTCCTGGGATGTGCCTCTGGGGCAGCTAATATTTGACTCAAACTTAAGAATCTTTTAATTTTAAGTTCAAGCTGAGACCTGAAATTACATTCTTACACATTTTTGTGTTGTGCAAGGCTTTACCTCACTTTTCTTCACTATCTGCCTTGCTTGTTCACTTTTCCTTCCATCTTGAATGCCTCTCTCATTGTGTTCCCATCCTTGAGTCTGTTAGTCCACTGCTGCCCCAACTACCTCCTTTCTCTTTCCCAAACCATTTTAGATTACTGGAAGAACATGGTGAAGACTCCCTCTGCCTTTTCCCCAGTTCTTCCTCAGTGCACAGCCTCAGCAGGGCTTTCCATCAAGGTAAGGGAAGAAAAGATGGAGAAGCAGATTTGTCTCCATTTCCTCTTCTCTCTAACAAAAGTCTGTCCTGTGTTTAACCATAGCTCCAAGTCATGCATTTATTTCCCAATATGTTTATAGACACTTAAACACAGACAGTCATTGGGTACTGTCTCTACGGGATGCAGAAGGCTTTGCATCAGTATGCTGAATATATACCCACATTTCAAAAGCTTTCAAAGCAGCAAAATGAAGCTGATAGAAAGTTCAAACTTGGAGTGAAATTAAACATAGCTTCCCCATTTCCTTCTTTCCGTTTTTTTGCACTTTGATTACAGATACTTATCTTCCAAGTACAATGTCTTTGCAGGACTCTAAGTAATGGGGTTGGATTTACGGGTTTTAACACAACACTGCATGTAACACAGTATTCTTTAATTATTTGTTCTCTCATAGATTTTTAGATCCTGACCACAGTTGCCCCTCCTTCCTCTCCTTCCTGATCCTCTCCTTATCTCTGCTTCTGGCGCATCTACTAGTCCTTCTTTTCCCTTTAGAATAAGGGAAGCCTCTCAGGCATGTCAAACAAATATGGCACATCAAGTTGCACCAAGATTAGGCACCTCCCCTCACATCAAGGCTGGAACTACACAACCCAGTAGGAGTCAAATTATCCTTTAAAAAGGCAAAAGAAAGAGATAGAGACATCCTCCTCTCCTGCTCTTAGGATTACCACAAGGTGATCAAAGTAAACACAACCATATCAAATGCAGAACTGCCTAGGGCAGATCCATGCTGGCTCCCTGGTTGTCAGTTCAGTCTCTGTGAGCTTCTATGACCCCACATTAGTTGATTCTGTAGGTTTTCTTGTAACACAGTGTTCTTAGTAAGTACTTATTAATAATAGACTGAAGGAATATATAGGGGGTTGATCCGGTACTGCTATGTATTAAAATGATAAATACTGACCCCCAAGATCTGGCTACTACCCCACTGTATTTCCCAAATACTTGTTGTTGAAAATTTTCTAGGTTCTTGATGCTGCAGCAGTCTGGCATCCTGGAGAAGCATCACAGTCTGATACCTGCTGCTGGTCCATCAGGACTAAAGGAGACCTCCTGTTTTCTTTGTCATCTTCTCCTTCTCCTCCTCTTCCTCCCCTGCCTTTTTTCTATCTGTATCTTTATACTGTCTCCTCCAATCTCAATCCTCTCTTCTCCTTGTGGTCCCTACCTGTGACCCACACCCCACCCCCACAGCCTGGAAACTCACACTTTACCTCACTCTTTTCCCCCCAGTAATTGGCTTTTGCCAGTTTCATTTAAACAATAGTTTTAAATTGGGGAGCAAGGTTTACACAACAAAGGCTGGTGTACATGAAGATCCTTTTATCTTGGAGCAACCAGGTCTTGGGGTTCAGAACTTAGCATTTCAATTGCACCTGAGCAAACCCTTAAAATATGCATATTAGCACCTAGGTAGTTTTGTGTTTAAAATAAAACAAGAAATAGGGAGCTAAGGTGCTATGAGAACTCAGAAAAGCTGCTGAGAAGAGGTCTGTGTTGCTGTGTGTAAGCGATCGATTCTCTCTTAGGAATGTGAAGGCCCTGAGCAAGCAGAAATGCATGGAAATGAACAGATGCTACCCGAAGTACAATGAAGGACAAACATGACTATTGCCAGGACATCATCAGCAATGACAGAAAGCAGATCTTGATCAGACTCCTTAGTGCCTGCATGTTCTGGATCAGTAGTTCTGCATGAAGTCTTGGGCTCACATCCCCAGAAAAAAGAACAGAAAGAAAGGAAAGGAGGGGAAAGAAGGAGGGGGAGAGATGAAAGAAGGGGAAATGGGGGAGGAAGAGATGTGTTATTACATCTAGGGTGGTTTTTCATTTATGGTAAAGCATTTAACTACTTCTCTGTGAATAAAAACAAAATCAGATTGTGTCAGGGTTTGGAGGCTTGTGTTGGAGCTTAGCAGTACCCCAACTACCTATTTTTAATTTTAACTCTTTAGCCACACTAACATATCTCAATGGGCTCCATGTGATATTCAGCCCGTGATACAAAATGTAACAATCACGTTCAGCCTCTCTTTTTCTGGGCCCTCCCATTATAATCAATCTCAGTAGTGTCTTCTCTCCTTTTGCTTTCATACCACTTTTCTCCATTCACCTCTAAAATGGCATCCCACACTCTATAGGAGTCCAGAAATTATTCTTCAAATGCACATAGATTCATCAAGTTGGGAAGCCCTTGACCTAGAACCACATAGAAAACAATACTCGGGTTGGAGACACAACTCAGATGGTGCATTGCAAATGTTTCCTATCACCTTGGGTGGGAGTTACAGTTTCTGGAGTCTGAGTTGAATCTGCAGAACTGTATGGTGATAGGAAAGAAGTCTCTGAAGTTGGAGCTACAGGTTTATTTTGAGGTCCTCTCAACCCTTGCTTCTTGTGACCACCACACGGAGTGATCATCAGACCTCCACATGAGTACAGTGACATTCATCCACATGCCTACAATAAATAAATAAATAAATGTGATAAAAGTATTTGAGTGCAGTTTAGGTGTACAGACTTATTTGTAGGAGCTAATTTATTTAACCTTCTGGTGTATCAACTTTATTATAAAGATTCTAGCCAACGACGGGGACACTGAAGGACAAGCTGGGTGCTCAGAACTGGACCCTTTTCCCTGTGGTTGTGTGGCTTATCCCACTCACTAGCAGTTTCTCTAACCCTCCTTTTAATGATTTTTTTTCCATCCTTAGAAATAGAAGCTGCAAGAGTCGATTTTACCACAAGGTGTCAGCCCAGGGTAACATAATCTTCAAAGGTCTTTTACACTCTGATGAAAGTCAGGGAATTCAAAAATTATATAAGAACCATTAAAACATGCAGAACAGTGGAGTGCAGAAAATCTGTTTGATCCCAGCACTCAGGAGGCAGAAGCAGACTGATATCAGAAAGAGGGGCAGTTTGGGAACAAGGGTCACATTAAAAACAAGACCCAGACCTACCTTGGGAGTTACAGTGTTGAATCTGAGTTGAGTCTTCAGAACTCTGTAAAAGGGTCTGTGAAGTCAGAGCTACAGGTTTATTTTGAAATTCTCTCCACGCTTGCTTCATGTGACCGCCACACCGAGTTAACATCTGACCACCACGTGGGTATCATAATATTTTTTCATGTCCCTCCAATAAATAAATAAATAAATAAATAAATAAATAAATAAATAGATCTAAGCTAATCAAAGCTCATGATGACCCTGTCTCAAAAAAATTAAAACGATATAAAATTAAATAGTTAAAAAACCATTTGGCACTGTGTGGCAAAACAAGGATAATCATGGAAAATGATGACAGGCATTTACTTTTCTTTACATTTCCTAATCAGCCTAGTCTGGGAATGCTGTGCATGAAATTCCTGAGATGCTGTTATTGAGATCTCAGTCAGTAATTTCCGAGGACGGCTTCATTTCAGAGGAGTAGATTACCAACTGACACTTTCTCTACTTCCTCCTTCTGAAATTTTCACCTTATTGACAGCAACATTTTTTTTTTTTTTTTTTTTTTGGTTCGTAATACTTGAGTGCTCTGGGAAGCTGTCCTTAATAGAAGAGATTGGAAGGTGAGATGGGAAGGAATAAATCTGGTGTAAAAGTCACTCACTAACTCAGATTCATTCGTTGACTGTGCTAACAGTTCTCTGGGAAAATGCTACATGTCTGGACACCAAGCACATGTTAGCTGCAGAGCAGTTGGTCTCCAAGTGTGATCTAGGATTAGTGCAGTATCACCTGGCAACCGGTGAAATGCAGAACTGCAGATTTCTTCCAGAACTGATCCTGGAATGGAACATGTCCCAGGAGTCAGTAGGTTTCCAGGGATCCCTCCAGTTAATTCTGGGTTGCCCTGCCTTGAGATGGATCACTACTTGGGACCCCTGCTGGCAGAAGCCAGCAGTTGGCATTGTGCACATAGAGGCCGAGGGGCGGGGTCTGTGGAGCAGGCTATGCTCTGCAGTGAGAATCAGGCTCCACATGGGACTGTTAGTCAGGACACCAAGTGCCTTGCCTTGGGATCTCACAGAGAAGTGGGTGAGTCCCAAGTCTCTTTCGCAGGCCCCATGCAACCTGCCTTTATAGGCCTTGGGAATCTGCTTAGGGCCTAGGAGGGGTTTGGCTGGTCTCAGGAGTGGGCAAGCATGCAAATGTACTCAAGGCAGCCCAGCTCTGAACGCCCCTTCAGCCCCTACAGGCCTCGGGAGGAATTGCATGCATGTGGTGCACAGACATCCTGCAGGGAAAGATACATATAAATAAAAGAAAACAAACAACAACCCTCCAAAACCAAGCAACACCAGAAAAGCTCCCAATGTGTCGCCACACTAATATTACCTAAAAATAAAGCCACATCTCAACATGTGTGGGAATTCTCAACATGGAAATTTGGGAAGTCTTTACCTGGAAGTCATTATTTCAACTTTATAGTTATCCCCGAGGCTGTATTTCAAGGAAATGAGAGGCAAATAGCTCTGGATTTCTTTTAAAAAAAAAAAACTCTGAATGAATACTCTTTTACTAAGAGGCTTTAGAACAATACAGTGGTGGCTCTCATTAATTTTGTTTGCATGACTATTTCAGGACCATGTGAATACCTGCACCATATTTTAGGGGTATCTAAATATATGACCTAAAGGGTACGGTATGGATACATTTTTCATCAATAAGTGGGTATTCACAGAGTAGACCATAATATCCATGCCTCCTAAAAACTACTGTGTAGAACTGTCTAGCTGGCTAGGAATTTACAATTTAGCCTGAAGCTCATAGAGATCCATCTCTGTCTGTGAATTCTAGGATACAGCAGTGTGACAACACACATGGTGACAAGAGCTGTCAAAGTATGAAGGCTTTGAAAATTATTCTAATTCACAAAAATGCAGCCATTTCTCTAATCAGCTAGATCAGTATAGCCAATGCATATAGCCACAGCAAAATACCAAAATAATGACCAGAAAAAAAAAGAAAAATAATTATCAAAACCTCAAACCAGTGGAACAAAAAGCCTAAACCTCAAACCAAACAAAACCCAAACCAAAATCAAACAAACAAGCAAATAAACACAAATCACTATGAGCAGTGTTCTCTTGCTGCAGTTTAGCAATGGTGAACTAAACCATGTGGCCAGCCTTGAAGGCAGGGTATAAAGGCAGTTTCAGAGGTAATAGGCTATGGAAATATTCATTGCTATGTCTCTATAGGGGGTTTTTAGGTGAATCCTTCCCAAGGCTAAGGATGGAACGTAGTATAGGCTTTTGCTCAAAGACTTTTAACATTAGTTAACTCATCTCCTTTAAAGATTATCACAGACAGATCAAAACTAGTATTAATTTTTACTCTTGAACGTTTTCTCCTGAATGCTGAGCAGCTATGGATGTGCTTCTGCTCTGTCTGAAGCCCTGTCTGCTGCAAGCACAGCAAGAGGGGTATCCTGCACACCTCTGTGTAGAAACACACTTGCCCTGCCAATCTGGAACCTCTGCTCAAATATTTCTACTCCTAAGAAGATGAACATCTTCTTGATGTACAGCAATAATTTTGTAGCACATTGTATAATATAATATACACCATATAACATAGACTATAATTTCTAGCATCCTAAGTATCCTTCATGCTTTGTCCTGCTTACCCATAGCTCCCCTCCTGTTTTTCTGACACATACTGCACACAGCAGCACTGACTTGGATATGATATTTCTTCCTTGGCTGTGAAATGGCTGCTGCACCTAATGAATTACAGCTTTGTTCATTCCCAAGTAGGCACTTTTTACATTAGTTAGAAATATTGAATTTTCTTAGGTTCTTGGCTTGAACTATGGTAGAAGCTCTTACTGTCCCCAAACAGGTATGTCTAATAATGACTTGGTCCTGACCTATAACATTGAGAAATGAATAACGGCAGTTAAACAGTTGCAGCAGTAGAATTCACTGAAATGCTATTTCACAGAAAGTTTTACAGTTACACTTTTCAGATGATCCCTCTGAAACTCTAATATGTCATCATTTATCAAAGGCATTTTAAGAGTGGAGCAGGAATCCTAAGTTCTGTCTGTGACACTGGGTTTAACTTAATTGTGGATGATGCACTTCATATCCTGGACACATCCTTGATGCCACACACAATGGACAGCAAGTATGTAGAAGAGTCCACAGTATGTCATGCTCCATAAGTTTAGGAGCACCCATCTTGAAAGAGAGCATAACCTCCTCTGTTATACACTTTATTAGCACACCACATCACCCCAACTTAGACCATTTACAGACATCTTTGTGGTTCAGATTAACCACATACTACTGATCATTATTCTCTCTGGTGGGATTCATGACTGCATGGTAAATAATTTGTAGTGTCCTTAGGTTCTGTTTTCTAACAAGATTCAGCAATATTGATTAATCTGAGAAGTTGAATTTGTCTTTCACATTGATATTTTGGCCATCTGAGGCTCATGTATGAATCTCATCAGCTGCAGATACAACACTGGTTGAAAGCTCAGGTCATTCTCACTGAAGGTCATGTTTGTTGTTGTTGTCCAGTTGTACTGTCACATGATTCACAGGCAAATCCTTTATATGATCCTCTGTACGATTTCTTTTTATTCTTAGCTGGATCTCATCAGAATTTCTGGGTCTCGGAGGCAACAACTTTGCCCTGAATGTACTACATCATGCTGCCTCTGGATACTTTAAGAATGGTGCCTTCTGTGCACATGCCTTTAAAATGATTACACCTTATCTCACAATACTAAACATAAGTTCTTGAGTGTCAGGGAGTTACCTGAAATTTCCCAGCCAAATAATTGTTAGTTCCTACAGGGTTTAACTTTGTGTGGTAATTCATTGAGTACACTTTATTAACCTAAGGGTTGCTTTTTGATAATTTATTACTCTCTTTTGGCATAATATATAAAGCATTTGCTCACTGCTCTTTGAAGAAGAATTAAGTCTACAGCAGGCTATTCTGGTAATATGTTGACCACCATGTGATTCTTTCAGCCAATTCTTTCATGCCTGTGTGCTAATTCAAGATCAAAAAATTCCATAGGATTACCTTCTGTCCAAAGAGGTCAAATGTGATTCAGAAGTCCTCTCTAAATCCTTTTCAGGACCAGTCAATGCCAATGACTCTAGCTTGGCACCCAAGTAATGGGTACATAGAAACAGGTAGCAGTTGGCTGTCAATGACAGAGCTGCTGACTGGGGTATCTTCAGGTACCAACAGGGTCTGCTGCCACAGGCAGCCAGCGATTAAACAAGTTACTCAATAGACTTTTTTCCTAAGGTAACAAAATCTAATCTACAGGGAATAACACCCCGTGGCCAGTGCATAAGCTTTGAAATTTTTTACCTCCTTGGGACCAGTGAAAAAAAGGAAATAGAGAAAATTCACATGTACACACAAATACACACACACGCACCCTGATTGAATGAATGAATGAAGCAAATGGCAGAATCCAATTAAGCTTATACATGCAAACATACATGCATGTATACAGACACACACACATACATATCTACAGACCTACAGATAGAAATATCCATATTCACACACTGAAACGTTAGAGCAAAGCTCCAAAAGCAGGCTTCACGCATTCCACACAGGATACATATCTCAGTAAACACAACTCATGGATAGTAGGAACAATGTTCTAACCCCCTTTAACACAACATTTACATGTACACACATAGTCCATGGATGGAAGACACAATTCTCCAGCCACACCACACCATGCTTTATTCTTTCATCCATGGTTTATAGATCCTGGCAAACTATTTCAAGCAGTATACAATTACAATGTGATTATGTTTCAGTTTCCTTCTGGTAAATGATTATGAAAAAGCAGTGTGTTGATACATCATTAACATTAAAGGAAATAACTTTACATATTAAGGTAAAAAAACCAAATTATTCTTTAAAAACCTATGTACATTCATAACCAAGCAACTTATTATAGATTAACAAAGTATAAGCAAGAAAGGTAAGTTTCTCAGCTAGTTTCGCTTACTGGAAGGCAGCAATTTGATGTTATAAAGAAAGAAGTAATTATTTTACTATTCATCTTTAAAAGTAATCTTGTAAAATTCTTAAAAGAATCACAAATGTAAACATTTATATCAGTCATATCTACCTTAAATCCTTAAAATGCATATCTACACATTAGCAGTTCTTAAAATGTCATATCAGGACACTGAGGGCAAAATAAGGGTATAAGTAATCAATTAAACCCCTTCCACCCTCAGTGAGAGTCCTGTAAGCCAGTGCTACCATGGTTTTGTTCTCTGAACAACAAAACCTCCCTAGCTTTAGCTAATACAATTAAGCCTTTGTGATCTTCATAGTCTTCTCTAAGTTTTCTTTATATCAGAGCCAGTGTTAAAGAACATGGCTACATACCTTCACTAAAAACTTTATTGTTCCAAAGATTTTCTAAGTGTGGTGGTCATTGTTGACAATCTACATTTTCTTTAGGGTGGAGACTGAATCATGATGTGCTCCACCAACAATGACAGAAAGACATCAAACATTAATATTGTGAATGCCAGAGACACTGTCAGGTTAGGGACAGGAAGCACCCCTAATGTTTTCAAATAACTCATAGATTCAGAGGGATGTGAGGGCAGGAAGCAGAGCAGTACTTCATAACAGCATACTGTCCTCAGGACACAGAATCTTCATGGCCATGCCACACCAAGGCCTACCCCTGTGGCTGTGGTAACCCATGGGCTGCATTCCATAAGTTTTAAGTTATTTGTCATTTCTCTTGAATGGTTTTTGGCAAGTCACTTCACTCAAGCTGTGAAACTGGAGAATCTCCAGTTGTTTGCCTTTGGAAGAGCAAACGACTAATACAATGAGAGAAGAACTGTCCTCACCTCTAACCTACATTATCTTCAGCAACACTTGTGAATAATATGGGAGCTACTTCAACACAGATCAGAAGAGATAGTATGATGTTATTGGTGTTTACTCTGTCAGGGTAGCATCATGATAGCATCACAGTATACCATGCTGGATTATCCACAACAGATGGACAGCTGAGAACCAGGCAAATGTTAAGAAACTCAAAATGTTAAAAGATATAGGGGATCCACTTGGTTTTACCCCCTCCTCCCAGCCTGAGCTCTTAAGTTCTTTTGGAGGACACCAAGTAATGCTGCAGTTTTACTGCCAATAGGTGGCCAACTCCTTCTGCTTCAGCAGGTACTCAGTCTTTCCTCCAGTCTGTTATGCTCTTGTTCAGTAGATAGTTGTGATTTGATGGAGGATTTTAAGCACATATGTGTGTGTGTGTGTTACAGTGTGCTTGCACAGATACATGTATACTTGTGGACATACACAACTACATGTATGAACACAGAAAAGCACAGTGCATTACAATCATGTGTTCATTTTCCCAATTAACGCTAATGCAAGTGGCTATAACCTGTACTACTGTAGAAAAGAAAGTTAACTTTTGTCGGATGGAGAAAGATCACAGTGTGCAGAGAGATAACGAACTCTGGCAAAGTGCACAGACAAGGTGACGCTTGGAAGTCCTTGTCCTTGTAGCAAAGCCCACTTAGTAAGTTCTCCAGGCTGTATAGTAAAGGCTTGGTTCCACAGAAAGGACCAGCCCCTTGCTCTCACACACTGCTTCCCTCTTGCTTTAAGAGAAACACTTTTGTCCAAAAGGAGCTCACTTAACCACAGAGCAATGAGGTCAGGAAACTAGAAAATCTTCATAAACAGGAGGCAAAGTAAAATTTTAATCCCTGTAAGGTGATTTTATCAGGGATTTGATTGGCTAACAGAAGGCTGATGATCTCATGGCCAAATGATGTATAACATCATACCGAAATATATTTCATGGAAGGGCTGGACCACATTGTACATTTTCATTCTTTGACTGATGAACATTTAGATAATCTCAATTTGGGGCTGCTCTGAGGAATGCTGCTAAAATCCAAATATCCCCTAGTTTCTCTGTGGACACCCACTTCTCATTCTGGAATCACTGGGTCACCTGGAGACTGCAGTTAAACTTTCTGAAGAATGGTACATGACTTCTGGCAGGGCTCTATCATGCACTGCCAACAGCAATATCTGAAGGGTTCTCATCTCCCCCAAATTTCCAGGAAGTCAATTTTAACACAGTGTGAACATGCTTGGGATAAAAGGAGCTACTGAGTGCTGCAGACACAGAGCTGTAGTGTATCAGGAGCCTAAGTGGGCTGCACTGCACTGAGACAGACCTGTTCTCACACCTCACCATGGCTATGTGAATTCTGCTTGTGTTGGAAGCACCTGCAAGCACAAGGCTACTCTAATCTCTCAAAGAACAAAATGCAGGCCAAGTTCTAAAGACAAGGATAACTGATTCAGTGTTAGGCAAAGGTGGAAAGAAAATGCTAGCTGGCATTGGGGATGAGAAAAAACAGGTTGTAGGGGAGATACAGTGAACCCCTGACCATACAGTGAGCTGTTACCATTTACCCAGGATAGAGAAGGGACACAACTTCCAAGCTACCCTTTCTGCCTCCCCTGGACCTTGATTTGCCACAGCAGCCTCCTCTTAACCTTTGTGTACCCCATTCCTTTGGTTTCCTCCAAATGATTTTATTGTAAATGAACATATTTTGCCTCTACAAACTCCTGAGAACTTTTATATTTACAATTACAGGTTTTGTTTGTTCCAGGGTGGACATGCTAAAAAGTTGGGTAGGCTTCATGCAATGTTCGATGGATACAGAGTGGTAAGAACCTGAGTGACCATAGCACTTTCTCATCTAGTTGGGGTGCAATCTTTGCTAAAGATGTTCCTTCCATGAGCAAGTGACCATACACACATATGCAGGAAACACAAACATGTTTATGAGAACTCAGATACAAACACAGACAAATAGACAACCAGGCAGCCAGCCAGACACACATACACACACATTCATACATACAAGCAACCACACCATCAAATGCCCATACAGGCAACCACCCCTTCACATATGCTCAGCATGACTACACAGATGTTCAACTATCCCTGGGTAAGCACATATATATGAATGTATGTCTGCTCATAAACACAGACAATATTGTACAAAGATCTACACACATGGCCATATGTGCACGTGCAGATATACACATACATTTACAAACATACAGACACACATACTGAGAGGCTCACATCCATACTCATACACCCACATGAATACATAAAATCACATCACAAATAGAAGCACAAAACAATACACACACATACAAAAAAACACTTGCACGCACACACAGAAACACACGCAAACACACACACACACAAATGCACACACACACCACATCCCTTCATTACCCAGAGAGGCAAAAAGAGAGACTGGTTTCTTTCAGCAATCTTTCAGCTTCAGGAAGAGTTACTGGGTTTTCCATGCTGTCTACAAGGTTCTTAGATTCAGCCAGGCTCTCCTGCCCTGGCTTACACATTATTTCCCCCTTCAAACTTTTTGATCCTGAGATATGTAATTCTAAATGGAAGTTACAATCTCTGCACAGCAAAGCTGGACAATGCAACAGCAATCATTCATGAACATCTCCTAACAAAACCTCTAGCTAACTTCAAGTTGATCCATCATAGTCCTGCTCACAAAACCTGCCACAGATGAGTTTGATTTGAACAGAAGGAAAGAAATGTGACCCCACAGTCATTATCGAGAAACTTTGAATGGATTGCATTGTAAAAAAAAAAAAAATATGAAAAGAGCACCCAGGTCAGTCAGTAGGTGGCTAGGAAGTCCAAAAACAGTGATCAAATTCTACTACAAAATCCTGTAATCAACAACACTGGAAAATATGATGGGAATGGACCTAAACCACACAAAGATCCAACCAAGAAAGAGAACTTCAGACCAATTTCACTTATGAATATCCATGCAAACATATTCAATAAAATTCTTGCAAGCCAAATCCAAAAACTCATCAAAACAACCAAAAACTCATCAAAACAACTTGATCCATCAAGATCAATAGGCTTCATACCAGAGATGCAGGGATGATTCAATATATGGAAATCCATCAATATAATCCTCTTTAAACAAACTCAAAGAATAAAAATCACATGATCATTTCATTAGATGCTGAGAAAGCATGTGACAAAGCCAAAACTCCTTCATGATAAAAGTCTTGGAAAAATCAGGAATCAAGTCCCATACCTAAACCGACTAAAAAGCACTATACAGCAAACCAGTACCAACATTAAACTACATGAAGAGAACCTTTGAAGCAATCCCACTAAAATCAGAGACTTGACAAAGCTGCCCTCTCTCCCTACCTATTCAATATAATACACAGTCCTGAACAGAACACCACTGGTAATGCACTAAGATCAAGAACTGAAAAATGAGACCTCATAAAATTGCAAAACTTCTGTAAGCCAAAGGACACTGTTAATAGGAAAAAAAAATGCAACCAATTGATGGGGAAAATATCTTTGCTAACTCTACATTTGAAAAGACGGCTAATATCCAATAAATACAAAGAACTCAAGAAGCTAGAGTCAAGAAACAAATAACCATATTAATAAATGGGGTACAGAGTTAAACAAAGAATTCTCAATTGAAGAATACCAGCTGACTGAGAACCACAAAAGGATGTCAAATGTCCTTAGTCCTCAGGTAATTGCTAATCAAAACAACCCTCAGATTCCACCTCAAACCCAAAATGGCTAAGATCAAAAACTAAGGTGATAGCAGATGCTGGCAAGATGTAGAAAAAAGAGGAACACTCCTCCATTTTTGGTGAGTTTTATAAGCTGCTACAACAACCCTGGAAATCAGAGTGGCAGTTCCTCGGAAAATTGGACATAGTAGTACCTGAGATCCATCTTTACCACTCCTGGGCATATACCAAAAAGATGCTCCATACACAGAAGAAGGACACAGGAGCCCTGTGTTCATAGCAAGCCTTATTTATAAAATCCAGAATCTGGAAAGAACCCAGATGCCCTTCAAAGAGGAATGGATTAATGAAAAATGTGGTACATTGATACAATGAAGTACTACTCAGCTATTAAAAACAATGACTTCATGAAATTCTTAGGCAAATGGATGGAACTAGAAAATATCATCCTGAGAGTGTAACCCAATCACAAATATCACATGTGGTATTCACTCACTGATCAATGGATATTATCACCAATGCTCAGAACACCCAAGATATAATTCGAATACCAGATGAAGCTCAAGAAGAAGGAAAACCAAAATGTGGATATTTTGGTCCTTCTTAGAAGGGGAACAAAATAGTCATGAAGGAGAGACAGAGAAATATTGTGGAGCAGAGACTGAAGAAAAGGCCATCCAGGAACTGCCCCACCTGAGGATTCATCCCACATACAGTTCCCCACCCAGACACTATTGTTGATGCCAAGAACACTTTCTGACAGGAGTCTGATATAGCTGTCTCCTGAGAGGATCTGCCAGAGCCTGACAAATACAGAGGAGGATACTTGCAGCCAACCATTGCACTGAGAATGGGGTCACAAATGGAGGTGTTAGGGAAAGTACTCTGGGAGCTGAAGGGGTTTGCAGCCCCATTGGAGAGGCAAAAATATGAACCAACCAGAAGCCATAGCTCCCAGACACTAAACCACAAACCTGTGTACACATGGAGGGAGCAATGACTCCAGCTGCATATGTAGCAGAGGATGGCCTTGTGGAACACCAATGAGAGCAGAGGCCCTTGGTCCTGTGAAAGCTCAATGCCCCAGTGGAGGGGAATCACAGGATGGTAAGTAGAAACGAGTGGGTGGGTGGGTGGAGGGGACACACACTTAAAAGCAAAGGGTTGGGAAAATGGTATAGGGGGTTTCTGAGGGGAATCCAGAAAAAAGGATAGCATGTGAAATGTAAATAAAGTATCAAATTAAAAAAAAAACAGAAGAGAAGACATCATTGATGTCTGTTACAGAAACTTGTGGCACAGACTCATGGAAACTTCTTAAAGAACTATTCTGTTCTGTGAGGTCCACTGTGAGATCACTTGAATGTCAGCTACCTCCATCTGTTCCCCATCTGTTCTCTGCTGTTCCTTGCCCAGCATTATAATTTTAATATGGAGCAAGAGAACCCAGTTCAAAGTAGCAAGGGTATGCCATATACCAGGCTGGGGTAGTCCAGGATACAGCCTGAATTCATGTAATTCTTGAATCCTTAGTTTCATAGAGAAATTTTCACCTTGGTCCAAACCCTATGACAGGCTGAATATTAAATTCAGGATGCTTCATTTACAACATGAGAAGACAACGATGAACATGCAGAAAATGACCAGCAGGATGTGTGATGCCATAGAGAATTGCAAGAAGCTGATTGAAGAGAACAATTCCTACAGGTGAGTCACTGACACAGTTGAGACCACACCACTAGGCAGGGGATGTTCTGCCCTTCTAAGACTTTAAACAAATGTCAGGGCTCTGATTCTATACTGTCTGCCTTTAACAGGAGCCTGCCTCTAGGCAAGGGTCTTGGATTTGTACCCTTTGAACTCAGTTGTCCTAGGTTTGAAACAGTGTCTCAGACAATCCAATCATTATTCTTCCCAACTCAGGATTCTGTAGATAGAAAAGATTTGCACCATGATGGGAATATTAATCAAACCTCAGCCTCTAGAGCTCAGACACGAAATGTATAGTTCTGGATCCATGAGACACATGGAAAGTTTGGCATATATTTGAAACTCCTATCCACTCTCAGAGGGGATTTGTCCTCTAACTGCTGATGGTTTTCTAATACCACAGACATATAAGCACCCATGTGGACGATGGTCTCTTCTTGAAGTACTTTGAGCCTTGTGGATTGTGGCTGGTCTCTGGATTTTGACAGGCTTTTATTTGGTGTCCACGAGTAAACTGTGGCCCCTAGTCTGCAGCTGTCTGTGGATCAGGGTCCTTGCAAGGAGAAGTACTTGGAGGAGTGTTGGGCAAATTGAAAGTTGGCAGGAAATCGTGGTTTTCGTTGTTTGTTCAGCAGCAGGCACTGCCGTCTCCTGAGTGAGTGTACTCAGCTGAAGCACAAAGTAAAGATGTAGTGGAATAAGAACAGAAAGCTACTGGGGGAGCAGACTGAACAGCAAGTGTGCTGTGAGAAACAGTGCAGCTCTGTGCGGAGGCCAACAAGAAGATCTATGATCTTCTGCCAAGCAGCAGCAGGTAGGGTGTGACATCAGGGTCCGATTGCCCTCATGTCTAACCATAAACATGGACAAACCCATGTATCTGTCCACAGACTTATCCTGCTACTCACCTATGTCTCATTTAATTCTTCATTTAATCATTTACATTCTATGCAAGTAGCCTCTTTCATGAGGTTTGGTAAGCAAATGCTACTGCTCTGCATGAATCTGCAGTTCATGAGGGAGATAGACTGATCCACTTCAAGCACCTACATGCCACTAAGTTACAGGAATGCCATGCGGTATATTCTCTTTACAGTAGCATGGATCTTACAAGGAGGAAATAAAGGGCCATTGCTCACTTGCTTTATGGGAATCTCAGGCAGGAAGCAATTTTCAAGGTTGAGAGACAAGGGAAAATGCCAAATGAATAGTTCTAATTATTGTCTTTGGGGGTCTTTGGTTCTTTTTCCTTTTCCTTGTATCCCAAGATGGTCACTTCTACACTATGTAGGTCTAGGGACACAATGACAGAGCCTGAATAGCAGCTTGTCAGTCATGTTTTTTGTGAGTGCTGCTGGAGAGTTCATTCCTGGCTCTTGAATTCTGAAGCTGGCTGCATGAATTGGAGTTTACTGCTGTGAGCTGAAACCCTGACCAAGGTAATTCTTTCAAGGACATTTAATTGGGGCTAGCTTAAAGGTTAGAGTCTTAGTATTTTATCATCAAGGCTGGGACATGGAAGCATCAAGGGAGGCATGATGTGGGAGTAGCTGAGAGTTCTACATCTGCATCTGAAGGCTGCATTCGAATATTGACTTTCAGGTAGCTAAGAGGAGGGTCTTAAAGCCCACAACCACAGTGACACACTACTCCATCAGGGCCACACCTTGTAATAGTGCAACTCCCTAGGAATAGCATACAAGAGCCATCCACCGGGATATGGGAAAGGGTTTTCACAAGCTGAGGGTTGTTGTGAGAGATTGACTCTACAAGAGAGAAAATTACTCCAATCATATCAACCAAATCTGAACAAGAATTGTGCTTCCTAATCCTTCCTAAGTCACCAGGAAGGATGACTGAGAGGATGGTGGTCTCACTTGGCACATTTGCATTGGATAGCCTAAATTCAATTGCTCCCCTGCATGATGAATTCCACATTGCTTTCTGAAGGATTGTTATAACCAGCATCACTGTGAAGAAATAAAGAAAATCTTTCATTAATTCAACGAAAACAAAGACGCAGCATACCCAAAATTTTGAACACAAGAAAAGCAGTGTTAAGGGAAAATTCACAGCACTGAGTGCTTTCATAATCAATCTGGTGTCATCATCTCCCAGCAACTTAACAGCACACCTGAGGTCTCTAGGACAAAAAGAGGCAAACCTATCTAAGAGGAGTAGATAGCAGGAAATACTCAAACTCAGAGCTGAAATCAACGACATAGAAACAAAGAGCTAGATACAAAGTGTCCAACAAGAGGAAGAGCTGGTTCTTGGAAAAAATCAACAGATAGATTAACCCTAGCCACACTAAGTAAAGGCACTGAGACAGTACCCAAACTAACAAATCTGAAATGAAAATGGAGACATAACAACAAAAACAAAAATTAAAATTCATCATGTCTTACTAGAAAAGCTTATACTCAACACATCTGGAAATCTAGATGAATGGATGGTTTTATAAACAGATACCACATACCCAATTAAATCAAGATAAGGTAAACTATCTAAACAGTCCAATACCCCTATAGAAATAGAAGGAATCATAAAAGCCTCCTAACAAAAACTTCCCAGCACAAATGAGGCCATTGGTTCTCTAATCTGGATGAGTCTGCACAAATCATCTTTGAGGCTTTGAAGACAGGTGATTTTGGTTCCAACACTAGCACTTCCAGAAACCTCCAAACCTTTTCATCTACAGGCCCATGAAACAAAATTACTGCAAGGGTGTGGAACCACACATTTTAGGCCATGGAAGCACAGTGTACTACACCTGTCCAAGCTGTTGGACCATGTACTATCTGGCTTGTCCCTTGTCTAAGAGCTGTGGTGGCTACCATTATTCTAGTGAAAGAAGCAGAGAAGTTACTCTGGGT